>NW_021630105.1:0-152500 GCF_900700375.1 Denticeps clupeoides
GTCTCGCTGATCTCGGAAGCTAAGAAGGCTTGGGCTGGTTAGTACTTGGATGGGAGACCTCCTGGGAATACCAGGTGCTGTAAGCTTTAACTGTTGAAAAACTTTTTAAAATGAAGTTTTTTTGCATCGCTTTGTTAGTTTTTATCTGAAGTAAGTCAAGAGGTATTTTCACTCTGTGATATGTTTTCAAGCCTAGGTTGTTTAAAGTCCAAGATATTCAAGCAGAGTTTGCTTACGGCCATACCAGCCCAAGAACGCCCGGTCTCATCTGATCTCGGAAGCTAAGAAGGCTTGGGCCTGGTTAGTACTTGGATGGGAGACCTCCTGGGAATACCAGGTGCTGTAAGCTTTAACTGTTGAAAAACTTTTAAAATGAAGTTTTTTTGCATCGCTTTGTTAGTTTTTATCTAAAGTAAGTTAAGAGGTATTTTCACTCTGTGATATGTTTTCAATCCTAGGTTGTTTAAAGTCCAAGATTTTCAAGCAGAGATTGCTTACGGCCATACCAGCCCAAGAACGCCCGGTCTCGTCTGATCTCGGAAGCTAAGAATGCTTGGGCCTGGTTAGTACTTGGATGTGAGACCTCCTGGGAATACCAGGTGCTTTAACTGTTGAAAAACTTTTTAAAATGAAGTTTTTTTGCATCGCTTTGTTAGTTTTTATCTAAAGTAAGTTAAGAGGTATTTTCACTCTGTGATATGTTTTCAAGCCTAGGTTGTTGAAAGTCCCAGATTTTCAAGCAGAGCTTGCTTATGGCCATACCAGCCCAAGAACGCCCGGTCTCGTCTGATCTCGGAAGCTAAGAAGGCTTGGGCCTGGTTAGTACTTGGATGGAAGACCTCCTGGGAATACCAGGTGCTGTAAGCTTTAACTGTTGAAAACTTTTTAAAATGAAATTTTTTTGCATCGCTTTTTTAGTTTTTATCTAAAGTAAGTTAAGAGGTATTTTCACTCTGTGATATGTTTTCAAGCCTAGGTTGTTTAAAGTCCAAGATTTTCAAGCAGAGATTGCTTACGGCCATACCAGCCCAAGAACGCCCGGTCTCGTCTGATCTCAGAAGCTAAGAAGGCTTGGGCCTGGTTAGTACTTGGATGGGAGACCTCCTGGGAATACCAGGTGCTGTAAGCTTTAACTGTTGAAAAACCTTTTAAAATGAATTTTTTTTGCATCGCTTTGGTAGTTTTTATCTAAAGTAGGTTATGAGGTATTTTCACTCTGTGATATGTTTTCAAGCCTAGGTTGTTTAAAGTCCAAGATATTCAAGCAGAGTTTGCTTACGGCCATACCAGCCCAAGAACGCCCGGTCTCATCTGATCTCGGAAGCTAAGAAGGCTTGGGCCTGGTTAGTAACTTGGATGGGAGACCTCCTGGGAATACCAGGTGCTATAAGCTTTAACTGTTGAAAAACTTTTTAAAATGAAGTTTTTTTTGCATCGCTTTTGTTAGTTTTTATCTAAAGTAAGTTAAGAGGTATTTTCACTCTGTGATATGTTTCAAGCCTAGGTTGTTTAAAGTCCAAGATTTTCAAGCAGAGATTGCTTACGGCCATACCAGCCCAAGAACGCCCGGTCTCGTTTGATCTCGGAAGCTAAGAAGCCTTGGGCCTGGTTAGTACTTGGATGGGAGACCTCCTGGGAATACCACGTGCTGTAAGCTTTAACTGTTGAAAAACTTTTTAAAATGAAGTTTTTTTTGCATCGCTTTGTTAGTTTTTATCTAAAGTAAGTTAAGAGGTATTTTCACTCTGTGATAAGTTTTCAAGCCTAGGTTGTTTAAAGTCCAAGATTTTCAAGCAGAGATTGCTTACGGCCATACCAGCCCAAGAACGCCCGGTCTCGTCTGATCTCGGAAGCTAAGAAGGCTTGGGCCTGGTTAGTACTTGGATGGGAGACCTCCTGGGAATACCAGGTGCTGTAAGCTTTAACTGTTGAAAAACTTTTTAAAATGAAGTTTTTTTGCATCGCTTTGTTAGTTTTTATCTAAAGTAAGTTAAGAGGTATTTTCACTCTGTGATATGTTTTCAAGCCTAGGTTGTTTAAAGTCCAAGATTTTCAAGCAGAGATTTGCTTACGGCCATACCAGCCCAAGAACGCCCGGTCTCGTCTGATCTCGGAAGCTAAGAAGGCTTGGGCCTGGTTAGTACTTGGATGGGAGACCTCCTGGGAATACCAGGTGCTGTAAGCTTTAACTGTTGAAAAACTTTTAAAATGAAGTTTTTTTGCATCGCTTTGTTAGTTTTTATCTAAAGTAAGTTAAGAGGTATTTTCACTCTGTGATATGTTTTCAAGCCTAGGTTGTTTAAAGTCCAAGATTTTCAAGCAGAGATTGCTTACGGCCATACCAGCCCAAGAACGCCCGGTCTCGTCTGATCTCGGAAGCTAAGAAGGCTTGGGCCTGGTTAGTACTTGGATGGGAGACCTCCTGGGAATACCAGGTGCTGTAAGCTTTAACTGTTGAAAAACTTTTTAAAATGAAGTTTTTTTGCATCGCTTTGTTAGTTTTTATCTAAAGTAAGTTAAGAGGTATTTTCACTCTGTGATATGTTTTCAAGCCTAGGTTGTTTAAAGTCCAAGATTTTCAAGCAGAGATTGCTTACGGCCATACCAGCCCAAGAACGCCCGGTCTCGTTCTGATCTCGGAAGCTAAGAAGCTTGGGCCTGGTTAGTACTTGGATGGGAGACCTCCTGGGAATACCAGGTGCTGTAAGCTTTAACTGTTGAAAAACTTTTT
Organism: Denticeps clupeoides; assembly: GCF_900700375.1. Classification (NCBI taxonomy): domain Eukaryota; kingdom Metazoa; phylum Chordata; class Actinopteri; order Clupeiformes; family Denticipitidae; genus Denticeps; species Denticeps clupeoides. The sequence goes on from NW_021630105.1 coordinate 2,732, forward strand.
AAAATGAAGTTTTTTTGCATCGCTTTGTTAGTTTTTATCTAAAGTAAGTTAAGAGGTATTTTCACTCTGTGATATGTTTTCAAGCCTAGGTTGTTTAAAGTCCAAGATTTTCAAGCAGAGATTGCTTACGGCCATACCAGCCCAAGAACGCCCGGTCTCGTCTGATCTCGGAAGCTAAGAAGGCTTGGGCCTGGTTAGTACTTGGATGGGAGACCTCTTGGAATACCAGGTGCTGTAAGCTTTAACTGTTGAAAAACTTTTTAAAATGAAGTTTTTTGCATCGCTTTGTTAGTTTTTATCTAAAGTAAGTTAAGAGGTATTTTCACTGTGTGATATGTTTTCAAGCCTAGGTTGTTTAAAGTCCAAGATTTTCAAGCAGAGATTGCTTAAGGCCATACCAGCCCAAGAACGCCCGGTCTCGTCTGATCTCGGAAGCTAAGAAGGCTTGGGCCTGGTTAGTACTTGGATGGGAGACCTCCTGGGAATACCAGGTGCTGTAAGCTTTAACTGTTGAAAAACTTTTTAAAATGAAGTTTTTTTGCATCGCTTTGTTAGTTTTTATCTAAAGTAAGTTAAGAGGTATTGTCACTCTGTGATATGTTTTCAAGCCTAGGTTGTTTAAAGTCCAAGATTTTCAAGCAGAGATTGCTTACGGCCATACCAGCCCAAGAACGCCCTGTCTCGTCTGATCTCGGAAGCTAAGAAGGCTTGGGCCTGGTTAGTACTTGGATGGGAGACCTCCTGGGAATACCAAGTGCTGTAAGCTTTAACTGTTGAAAAACTTTTTAAAATGAAGTTTTTTTGCATCGCTTTGTTAGTTTTTATCTAAAGTAAGTTAAGAGGTATTTTCACTCTGTGATATATTTTCAAGCCTAGGTTGTTTAAAGTCCAAGATTTTCAAGCAGAGATTGCTTACGGCCTATACCAGCCCAAGAACGCCCGGTCTCTTCTGATCTCGGAAGCTAAGAAGGCTTGGGCCTGGTGAGTACTTGGATGGGAGACCTCCTGGGAATACCAGGTGCTGTAAGCTTTAACTGTTGAAAAACTTTTTAAAATGAAATTTTTTTGCATCGCTTTATTAGTTTTTATCTAAAGTAAGTTAAGAGGTATTTTCACTCTGTGATATGTTTTCAAGCCTAGGTTGTTTAAAGTCCAAAATTTTCAAGCAGAGATTGCTTACGGCCATACCAGCCCAAGAACGCCCGGTCTCGTCTGATCTCGGAAGCTAAGAAGGCTTGGGCCTGGTTAGTACTTGGATGGGAGACCTCCTGGGAATACCAGGTGCTGTAAGCTTTAACTGTTGAAAAACTTTTTAAAATGAAGTTTTTTTGCATCGCTTTGTTAGTTTTTATCTAAAGTAAGTAAAGAGGTATTTTCACTCTGTGATATGTTTTCAAGCCTAGATTGTTTAAAGTCCAAGATTTTCAAGCAGAGCTTGCTTACGGCCATACCAGCCCAAGAACGCCCAGTCTCATCTGATCTCGGAAGCTAAGAAGGCTTGGGCCTGGTTAGTACTTGGATGGGAGACCTCCTGGAATACCAGGTGCTGTAAGCTTTAATTGTTGAAAAACTTTTTAAAATGAAGTTTTTTTGCATCGCTTTGTTAGTTTTTATCTAAAGTAAGTTAAGAGGTATTTTCACTCTGTGATATGTTTTCAAGCCTAGGTTGTTTAAAGTCCAAGATTTTAAAGCAGAGATTGCTTACGGCCATACCAGCCCAAGAACGCCCGGTCTCGTCTGATCTCGGAAGCTAAGAAGGCTTGGGCCTGGTTAGTACTTGGATGGGAGACCTCCTGGGAATACCAGGTGCTGTAAGCTTTATACTGTTGAAAAACTTTTTAAAATTAAGTTTTTTTGCATCGCTTTGTTAGTTTTTATCTAAAGTAAGTTAAGAGGTATTTTCACTCTGTGATATGTTTTCAAGCCTAGATTGTTTAAAGTCCAAGATTTTCAAGCAGAGATTGCTTACGGCCATACCAGCCCAAGAACGCCTGGTCTCGTCTGATCTCGGAAGCTAAGAAGGCTTGGGCCTGGTTAGTACTTGGATGGGAGACCTCCTGGGAATACCAGGTGCTGTAAGCTTTAACTGTTGAAAAACTTTTTAAAATTAAGTTTTTTTGCATCGCTTTGTTAGTTTTTATCTAAAGTACGTTAAGAGGTATTTTCACTCTGTGATATGTTTTCAAGCCTAGGTTGTTTAAAGTCCAAGATTTTCAAGCAGAGATTGCTTACGGCCATATCAGCCCAAGTACGCCCGGTCTCGTCTGATCTCGGAGGCTAAGAAGGCTTGGGCCTGGTTAGTACTTGGATGGGAGACCTCCTGGGAATACCAGGTGCTGAAAGCTATAACTGTTGAAAAACTTTTTAAAATGAATTTTTTTTGCATCGCTTTGTTAGTTTTTATCTAAAGTAAGTTAAGAGGTATTTTCACTCTGTGATATGTTTTCAAGCCTAGGTTGTTTAAAGTCCAAGATTTTCAAGCAGAGATTGCTTACGGCCATACCAGCCCAAGAACGCCCGGTCTCGTCTGATCTCGGAAGCTAAGAAGGCTTGGGCCTGGTTAGTAGCTTGGATGGGAGACCTCCTGGGAATACCAGGTGCTGTAAGCTTTAACTATTGAAAAACTTTTAAAAATGAAGTTTTTTTGCATCGCTTTGTTAGTTTTTATCTAAAGTAAGTTAAGAGTTATTTTCACTCTGTGATATGTTTTCAAGCCTAGGTTTATTTAAAGTTCAAGATTTTCAAGCAGAGATTGCTTACGGCCATACCAGCCAAAGAACGCCCGGTCTCGTCTGATCTCGGAAGCTAAGAAGGCTTGGGCCTGGTTAGTACTTGGATGGGAGACCTCCTGGGATTACCAGGTGCTGTAAGCTTTAACTGTTAAAAACTTTTTTAAATGAAGTTTTTTTGCATCGCTTTGTTAGTTTTTATCTAAAGAAAGTTAAGAGGTATTTTCACTCTGTGATATGTTTTCAATCCTAGGTTGTTTAAAGTCCAAGATTTTCAAGCAGAGATTGCTTACAGCCATACCAGCCCAAATACGCCCGGTCTCATCTGATCTCGGAAGCTAAGAAGGCTTGTGCCTGGTTAGTACTTGGATGGGAGACCTCCTAGGAATACCAGGTGCTTTAACTGTTGAAAAACTTTTTAAAATGAATTTTTTTTTCATCGCTTTGTTAGTTTTTATCTAAAGTAAGTTAAGAGGTATTTTCACTCTGTGATATGTTTTCAAGCCTAGGTTATTTAAAGTCCAAGATTTTCAAGCAGAGCTTGCTTACGGCCATACCAGCCCAAGAACGCCCAGTCTCATCTGATCTCGGAAGCTAAGAAGGCTTGGGCCTGGTTAGTACTTGGATGGGAGACCTCCTGGAATACCAGGTGCTGTAAGCTTTAATTGTTGAAAAACTTTTTAAAATGAAGTTTTTTTGCATCGCTTTGTTAGTTTTTATCTAAAGTAAGTTAAGAGGTATTTTACTCAGTGATATGTTTTCAAGCCTAGGTTGTTTAAAGTCCAAGATTTTCAAGCAGAGATGGCTTACGGCCATACCAGCCCAAGAACGCCTGGTCTCGTCTGCTCTCGGAAGTTAAGAAGGCTTGGGCCTGGTTAGTATTTGGATGGGAGACCTCTTGGGAATACCAGGTGCTGTAAGCTTTAACTGTTGAAAAACTTTTTAAAATGAAATTTTTTTGCATCGCTTTGTTAGTTTTTATCTAAAGTAAGTTAAGAGGTATTTTGCACTCTGTGATATGTTTTCAAGCCTAGGTTGTTTAAAGTCCAAGATTTTAAAGCAGAGATTGCTTACGGCCATACCAGCCCAAGAACGCCCGGTCTCGTCTGATCTCGGAAGCTAAGAAGGCTTGGGCCTGGTTAGTACTTGGATGGGAGACCTCCTGGGAATACCAGGTGCTTTAACTGTTGAAAAACTTTTTAAAATGAATTTTTTTTGCATCGCTTTGTTAGTTTTTATCTAAAGTAGGTTATGAGGTATTTTCACTCTGTGATATGTTTTCAAGCCTAGGTTGTTTAAAGTCCAAGATTTTCAAGCAGAGATTGCTTACGGCCATACCAGCCCAAGAACGCTTGGTCTCGTCTGATCTCGGAAGCTAAGAAGGCTTGGGCCTGGTTAGTACTTGGATGGGAGACCTCCTGGGAATACCAGGTGCTGTAAGCTTTAACTGTTGAAAAACTTTTAAAAATGAATTTTTTTTGCATCGCTTTGTTAGTTTTTATCTAAAGTAAGTTAAGAGGTATTTTCACTCTGTGATATGTTTTCAAGCCTAGGTTGTTTAAAGTCCAAGATTTTCAAGCAGAGATTGCTTACGGCCATACCAGCCCAAGAACGCCCGGTCTCATCTGAATTTGGAAGCTAAGAAGTCTTGGGCCTGGTTAGTACTTGGATGGAAGACCTCCTGGGAATACCAGGTGCTGTAAGCTTTAACTGTTGAAAAACTTTTTAAAATGAAAATTTTTTGCATCGCTTTGTTACTTTTATCTTAAGTAAGTTAAGAGGTATTTTCACTCTGTGATATGTTTTCAAGCCTAGGTTGTTTAAAGTCCAAGATTTTCAAGCAGAGATTGCTTACGGCCATACCAGCCCAAGAACGCCCGGTCTCGTCTGATCTCGGAAGCTAAGAAGGCTTGGGCCTGGTTAGTACTTGGATGGGAGACCTCCTGGGAATACCAGGTGCTGTAAGCTTCAACTGTCGAAAAAATTTTTAAAATGAAGTTTTTTTGCATCGCTTTGTTAGTTTTTATCTAAAGTAAGTTAAGAGGTATTTTCACTCTGTGATATGTTTTTAAGCCTAGGCTGTTTAAAGTCCAAGATTTTCAATCAGAGATTGCTTACGGCTATACCAGCCCAAGTACGCCCGGTCTCGTCTGATCTTGGAAGCTAAGAAGGCTTGGGCCTGGTTAGTACTTGGATGGGAGACCTCTTGGGAATACCAGGTGCTGTAAGCTATAACTGTTGAAAAACTTTTTAAAATGAAGTTTTTTTGCATCGCTTTGTTAGTTTTTATCTAAAGTAAGTTAAGAGGTATTTTCACTCTGTGATATGTTTACAAGCCTAGGTTGTTTAAAGTCCAAGATTTTCAAGCAGAGATAGCTTACGGCCATACCAGCCCAAGAACGCCCCGGTCTCGTCTGATCTCGGAAGCTAAGAAGGCTTGGGCCTTGTTAGTACTTGGATGGGAGACCTCCTGGGAATACAAGGTGCTGTAAGCTTTAACTGTTGAAAAACTTTTTAAAATGAAGTTTTTTTGCATCGCTTTGTTAGTTTTTATCTAAAGTAAGTTAAGAGGTATTTTCACTCTGTGATATGTTTTCAAGCCTAGGTTGTTTAAAGTCCAAGATTTTCAAGCAGAGATTGCTTACGGCCATACCAGCCCAAGAATGCCTGGTCTCGTCTGATCTCGGAAGCTAAGAAGGCTTGGCCCTGGTTAGTACTTGGATGGGAGACCTCCTGGGAATACCAGGTGCTGTAAGCTTTAACTTTTGAAAAACTTTTTAAAATGAAGTATTTTTGCATCGCTTTGTTAGTTTTTATCTAAAGTAAGTTAAGAGGTATTTTCACTCTGTGATATGTTTTCAAGCCTAGGTTGTTTAAAGTCCAAGATTTTCAAGCAGAGATTGCTTACGGCCAAACCAGTCCAAGAACGCCCGGTCTCGTCTGATCTCGGAAGCTAAGAAGGCTTTGGCCTGGTTAGTACTTGGATGGGAGACCTCCTGGGAATACCAGGTGCTGTAAGCTTTAACTGTTGAAAAACTTTTTAAAATGAAGTTTTTTTGCATTTGTTGTTTTTTTTTCTAAAGTAAGTTAAGAGTCATTTTCACTCTTGGATGTTTTCCCGCCTTTTTTCTTTTTTTTTTTTTACAAACTGCTCTTCAGGTGTCCTTATCTCTGTGTGCTCTACGACAATCTTTCACAGGCTTGGCTGTGGAGTGGGGTTCAGCTGAATCGATTAAGCGGGGTTGTCCAGCTCTCGACCTTAAGGTGCAACGCACCCTGTTGTCAGTTTAATATCAGATATGTCCCCCAGCGGGGGATTACATATTAAGCGGATTGTTTAAGGTCCAAGATTTTCAAGCAGACATTGCTTACGGCCATACAAGCTGAAGAACGCCCGATCTTGTCTGATCTCGGAAGCTAAGAAGGCTTGGGCCTGGTTAGTACTTGGATGGGAGACTGCCTGGTAATACCAGGTGCTGTATGCTCTAACTATTGATAAATCATGGAAGTTTAACTTTTTTACATTGCTTTCTTTGTTTTTTACTAAAGTCAGTCAGGTGGTATTTTCACTCTTTAATTCGTTTTCTACTTTTCCACTTCTGACTTAGTTTTTTTTTTTACTTTGTCATTTTTTCAATTTTTTTACTTCTGATTTATGTGTTTGTTTTAATTTAGTCATTTTTTCCACTTTTTCACTTCTGACTTTTTTTTTTTTTTTGGACTAGTTTGGATTTTTGGAAAAAAAATGACAAAGTAAAAAAAACAAGTCAGAAATGGAAAAGTGGAAAAAATGACAAATTCCAAAATAAAATTTAAGTGGGAAATGTAAAATGCTTTAAAAAAATGGCAAAGTCCAAAAAAATAAGTCAGAAGTGGAAAAGTGGAAAAAATGGCAAAGTCAAAAAAAAAAACTTAAGTCAGAAGTGAAAAAGTGGAAAAATTGACAAAGTCCAAAGTAAAACCTAAGTGGGAAATGTAAATGCTTAAAAAAATGGCAAATGCCAAAAAATCTAAATCAGAAGTGGAAAAGTGGAAAACATGACAAAGTCCAAAAAAAAACTAAATCAGAAGTGGAAAAGTGGATTAAATGGCAAAATCTTCTGTGACTTCTGTGTCACTTTTCTAAGCCACTTTTCCACTTCTGATTTAGTTTTTTTAATTGGACTTTATCATTTTTTCCACTTTTTCATTTCTGACGTGTTTTTTTTTTTTTTTTGTATTTTTTCAATTTTTTCACTTCTGACTTAGGTTTTTTTTTTTTTATTTTGCCATTTTTTCCACTTTTTCACTTCTGATGTTTTCTTCTGAATTTTGTCATTTTTTCACTTCTTACTTAAGTTTTTTTTGGACTTTATCATTTTTTCCACTTTTTCATTTCTGACCTTTGCTTTTATTTTATGTTGTCATTTTTCCACCTTTTCACTTCTGACTTAGGTTTTTTGGGGGGGATTTTGTCTTTTTTTTCCACTTTTTTACTTCTGACATTTTTTGGGGGGATTTGGTCATTTGGCTCTCACTGAGATGCAAAGTCCATCTAACATCGAGGACTTACATCAAACCCTGGGTTTTGTCAAATATCTGGGCAGATCTTGCCTGATCTTTCTAATGTGTTACATCCACTCACTGACCTGCTCTTGGATCTGGAGTGAGGAACAGGAAAAGGCTTTTGCAAAGGTCAAAGCTTCACTTGTGTCTGCACCAGCACTGGCATACTATGAGGCCAACAGTGCAGATAGTGCGGATGCCAGCAGCTACATCATTGGAGCTGCTTTACTACAAGAGTACCAAGGTGAGCTCATTATGAAAGATTACTATTTAAGAGATATTGAAATAGCTCATATGTCTTCAACTGCTAGTCTTCAGGTCATCAACAGACACAAGAGCATGTTCACAAGAGTGGGAATACCACTGGAGCTGGTGAGTGATAATGCCACACAGTTCACATCTACAGAAGGATATTTGTCAATGGTATGAATTTATTCACATTACTACCAGTCCACATTATTCCCAAGCGAATGGTGCAGCTGAGCGTATGGTACAGACTGCTAAACACATCTCGCTCTGATGTGCTACAGGGCGACCCCTAGTTCCACGGCGGGAGTGAGTCCAGCTTTTGTGGTGACTGGAAGACACATCAGAACCACACTCCCCATGCGGGAAAATATTTTGCCAGCTCAGCTACTCCTGTCAGTAAAAATCAGATTCTGGAGAAGCATGTCTGGACAAAGTCTTCATATCGTTGCTTCTTAAATTGACAACATTCAGCTGAACAGCATCCTACACTACAACCAGGACAACCTGTTGGAAGGAAAAATGGAAGTCCCCCGGAACAATTATAGGCAAATGCACAGAGCCAAAGTCGTACATAGTGGAGACTGAAGGATGCGCACTGCTGCGACGAAATAGGTGACATCTGCAAGCTGTTCCAGATTTAGAACCACCACAGCTGCAGTTTGAAGACCAATCAACACAGCTTCCTTGCAGTGCTTATCAAATGACTTCTCCAGCAGCAGGCTCTACTCCCAAAGACATGCCACAGGATCAGAGACAGCCAGTTCAACCAAATGAATGTGCCACACCAGGGAAAACACCACTTAGGGTTGTGCAGGTGACATCAAGAGGTAGATATAGAGTCATTTAAGCTATGCTGCTTTCCACATGTGTTCAGTGTTGGACTTTTGGGACAGTTCCAGAAACATACAGTTATGATAGATAGGAACAGCAGCTATCGAGGGCAGAATAATCCCTACGTTGCTGTGGATTGTGGCTAGTCTACCCTCAAGAGCTTATGATTTTCCTCGTAGTCATTTAAAATACTCAGGCCTTTAACATGAGGCATAGCTTCCACACAGCTTTTCAAGAGATCTGCAAAATCTCTTAATGTAAGAGAATCGTATAAATTCATCTTAGGCCATTTCATTAGATTGTCTCAGAAAGTTTTCAATAAATAAATTTCCTTACTGATCTTCGAAAGCCCAGGCACCCTGATTTGAATACAAGTGTAGTGATTGTCACATGTGATACACAGCAGCACAGCACACAGTGAAATTCGTCCTCTGCATTTAACCATCACCCTGAGTATTCTGCCTTGTGCAGGCAGTAAGTTGGCCTATAGCTCCCTCTAGTGGCTGTCTCGTCATATTATTTTGGTTACTCTGAAAACGGGAGAATAAGAATCCAGATGGCGGAACATAGTGCCAAAGCATTCCTGTATTGAGCTGATATGAATCCAAGAATGTTGTTGCTTTGGACAGGATTTGTCTGTAAGTATTGGTTATGACGAGATAAGCACTTTCTTTTTGTTTTGTGTAAACAATATAATTATTTGTATATTAGTAGCGTTAGAAATGTGTATTTTGTGTTAGTTTGCTGTGAGCATGTAGTGAGCTAATTTGCTATATTATTTAGCTGATCGTCACATTTGTATTTTTTCAGTTTTACGATGGTCATAGAGAAGGCAATGGTCAGAGGCCATTCTTCAATAAATCAGCACAGAAAAGCAAACACAAGTCTGTTTATTGGAACATCGTTATCTTGCTGTCTAGCTGGTGGAGACTAGAAAACCCAGAGCGAGGGCAGCATACTGAGTGAGCAGTGGGCATCATGACAGGCACCTGGGGAGCTCAGTGGCACCTCAACCCTCTAACCAAAACCCTCTAATAGGTATGTCATCGACCAGAAATATTAACTAACAAACCTGGAGGTCATAATTGCTGAACAGCTGATCCAGAATTTCAGCTACTCTCCCTGTGCAAGCAGCCTTCTTCCTGAATGAACTCTGAAGATGGGGGGCATGTTGGTCCAACACAGCATAGAAGTGGTTCTTCAGATTCATGTTTGTGATTCTATGAAATTCAGCACAGATCTGTACAAAAAAATTATATGTATATAACATTAACAAAAACATTTATGGAAAATGTGACACCATTGCCTTTCAAAGAAAAACATTAACTTCACAGGTCACAACAAGTTTTATACCTGTATGTAAATCTGAGTGAAACCAGCAAAGTTACCACTGACACAAAAGTATTACATTAATTAATCTAGTCAAATAGATGTAATATGGAAAATATTTTCACCTGAGACTCCATTTTAAGCGCAGGCCAACGTTCAAGAATTTCATGAACAGGATCATCACCGATGACCTCTTTCCACCGCAGTGCAAAGGTGGCTTGCATTAACTTTGTGATCAGGGAAAGATTTTTCTCATTCATCTGAACTTGATCTACAATTTGAAGTCTCAGTTGTTCGAGTCTTGCAGGATCTTCACCTCTAGGGAAATTAGGGAGGAAATTCACTTCTGCCCTCTTTGGTCTTTTAATGTTGGCATGGGAAGCTAGTTTGTCTGTATTGTTTCTACTTCTCTTTCCAGAATTTATAGCCACCTCGTGAAAGCCAGCTCGACTTAACTTGGTGCGGTAGTTCCCCATCTTAAACTTCAGACTATTTTTCCAACCATACCATCCAGTCTGAGATCCTGGCTCTGTTAGACAAGGATGCTGAGTGACAAGTGCTTCTGCTACCAGTCATGGCATGGGGCAATATTTTTGTGTCATCTGATGCTACTGAACTGGCATCACTCTCAGATCTTATAACTTTTAGCACAACCTTCTGTGGAAGTTCCTCAATGTCTACAAATCTGGATCTTGGTATCATAAACTAAAGTCAAAGTCTAGCTTAAACTTTAGATCGTTGTTTTTAGCTCATCCACAGATGGTGGCCGTGAAGACAAAGTCATCTTCCTGACAATGTCTGGGGAAATATGGACATGAAGTAGGAAGTTTTGAGCTGCCATTCTTTATGTAAAAAAGAAAAAAAGAAAATAGAGGGAAAGGATCATTAATAACAATCAGAATTAAGCAATTTGCAATAATCAGTTATCTCAAATGCATTATGCTTGCAATAAGTTAAAAAAAATATGTTTGTGATTTGTATTCTTTTTTACAAATGTTATTCATTTCTTTTAATGAACAAACAGAACAAGGTTCCCACTTGGAAGAAACATTTCAATTGTTTAAGTCTCTGATCAAAACAGATCTTTTTTTGTGTTAATATCAAATGCCCATCAATATTATATGCTGTGAGACTTACTGTGTCATTTAGCTCTGAGAGCTGATACACACAGATGCTGCCTGGTGACGTCAAGTGTTCACTGTACCAGCACTCGTAGTTCCTGCAAAGAAAGGAAGCAGTGTTGTTCCATTTGCATAGTCTGTTCCATTTATGGTGACCTTTGAGGTACTGTATATGTTTTCACTATCTGTCTTTGTCTGTCTGAAGTCTTTTGCCACTTCTGGTAAAGTGGCAACATGGACAGAGGTGACACTTGAGGCGTGTGTGTGGGGTCTGAAAAATAATGGAGCACTGAGACAATACGCCATCATGTGCTGATGTTTGGTAGCGAGAGTTTTCAAGACATTCTTGAAATTCTGTTAAAAAAGCGATGTTTTCCCTCAAACCTCATAGGTGAACCAAAGGCCCAAAACACTGTTAGTTCTGGGTAGTGCTCAATATAATGATTTTTGGGTCGGAGTTTAAAGTCGGGAAACACTGCCTGAAGGCTCTGTCTGTGGTCTTTTCTTTTAGTCTGCATGTACTGGATGGATTCCTCTGTGAAAGATGGAGACACCAGCTGCACAATTTCTTTCAGATCCATCAATAAGGCCCATGCTTCATGTCCTTCAGGAACTTTACTTCCCACCATGAGTGGCAATAACCTCAGTAAAGTGGAATTTTCATGCCCATTGGACATGGATCCTAGACTACCTCACTAACCGACCACAGTATGTGAGAACTCAGGGCTGTGTGTCAGACACAGTTGTCTGCAGTATGGGGGCTCCGCAGGGAACGGTTCTTCACAATCTATACTGCAGACTTCTCACACAACTCCACCAACTGCTTCCTGCAGAAGTTCTCTGACGACTCTGCAATAGTCGGCCTCATCACTGATCGGGACGACAGGGAGTACATGGAACTGACAAGGGACTTTGTGGACTGGTGCCAGCAGAACTACCTCCAGATCAACACTGGAAAAACCAAAGAGCTGGTGGTAGACTTCCGCAGGCACAAACATCGTCCACTGCAACCACTGGACATCCAGGGTATGGCCATTGAGGCAGTGGAGAGCTACAAGTACCTTGGTGTTCACCTGAACAATAAACTGGACTGGACTCATAACACGAATGCACTTTATAATAAAGGGCAGAGCAGGCTGTACCTGCTGCGGAGGTCTTTTGGAGTACAGGGGCCACTCCTAAAGACTTTCTATGACTCTGTAGTGGCATCAGCCATCTTTCACGGTGTGGTCTTCTGGGGTAGCAGAATCTCCGCTGGGGACAGGAAGAGGCTGAACAGGCTGATCCGGAGGTCCAGCTCTGTTCTAGGATGCCCTCTGGACCCAGTGGAGGTGGTGAGTGACAGGAGAATGGTGGACAACATCTCCCACCCCATGCAAGAAACTCTGACAGCACTGAGCAGCTCCTTCAGTGGCAGGCTACTGCACCCACGATGTGGGAAGGAGAGGTTCAGAAGGCCTTTTCTTCCAACCGCTGTCAGACTCTATAACAAATACCTAACAGCTGACCACACATACACATACACAGACAAACACACACACTTTGGCACATTCTGTTAAATTGTTAACTGTTTAAATTGTAAATTTGTACGTATATACAGATACATATTTATGTTATTTTTTGTTCTGCTTCTGTCCACTTTCTGCCGTGACAAGTGCAATTTCCCACTTGTGGGACTAATAAAGGTTTATCTTATCTTATCTTTTTGCCACCAATGCTTAGTTTAGCTGCAAAGTTCTTTGGGATTGGTTGAGGTTTATCAAGCCTGTCCGAGTGCTGATATGGAAATGTGCGGATTTTTGCGATCAGAAATTCAAGAGTGAAATACTTAAGGTGAATCATCTTACTGATGCACAAATAGTTCAACTGGTACAATACCTTCAAACAGGTCATGAAGTATATCGGGTGGGAAACCTGTAATGGGATGAAAATGCTGCAGCGTGTTCCTGAGAACACATCTACCCTTAACACCAAGATGACTTGCATTTTTGCCTTGCACAACATTCTGTACATGAAGATCATGAAAAGCTCTTGTTCTCACACTAAACTCTCCTTCAGAAACTTCAGTAGACTGTATCTGATCTACTGTACAGCAACAGAATCTGCAGGCATATGGTCCTCGAAAAGACTGCACAAAGCCTGCAAGACCATGGGCAGCCAAATTATCAGCTGCAACACACAAAACGGTTCCCCTGACACACTGTCCAAGGGTTTCAATGAAAATGCCATCTTGCTCTAGAGTGACCAAGTCCTTTAACAAAGGTGACAGTGACAGAACACTTTCATAACCACACCTCTACAGGTCTTCTGTGTACTTTGCACAGCAGAGCTAACTGTATGACATGTAGGTTGGACCTATACTGACTGGGTATATTGGCAAGAAACCAATAGACTGCAAAAAGCTTGTGGATCTTCCTAGCTGTGCCTAAAGGATTAGCCAATTCAATGTCATCAACATACTACATTTCTGCTCGTCCACCTGCAACAATAACAGATTTTATTTGAAATATATTCCATCTTCATGGGATGCATACAATCCAGGCGGGTTTAACTTCTTGAATCTTGTCAAGAAGATCTGTATTGTTAAACATTGTTTGAAGCATCTGTAGTACTGGAATATACACTGCTGTATGTTCACTGGAATCTAGAGTATACCGCACTGGCGATACCAGAGGGTAGTTACTCTTCACAAATATTTTCCTCCTCTTAGCAGTGGAGAGCTCTGCACCTTCCATAGTAGCACTGACAAAGACATTACTTTTAATGAGAGCTTCCACCAATTTATTAATAGAGGCATCACTGACAGACTGACAATGCTCTTGTAAAACTCTAACAATAGTCTCTCTCACAAGAGGTTTGGACAATGAGAATTTAGGGCTGCACAATTTGGGGAAAAAGACATATTGCGATTATTGAGATCAATATTGCGATATGCGATTGCGATATGATAAAGGACACTTGCTTGTATATCAATGAAAAGTCGCATACTAATAGTGAAATGTTTCATTTCAAAGTGAAACATACAAACTACTTATAACAACCTGAAATTCCCAGTGCTTTCATACAATATTCTACAAAATTAAATAATCACAAAAAACTATTTTACATTACTGTTGAATGACAAACCCTGGTAAGGCTAAACAACTGTTTTGATTATATATGGCCATTATAAAATCCCGTATTATAGTTCTTACGTTTAACCAAAACGTTGTTTGGAGGCTGACTTGAACACAGGGACGCATAACTTTGCTAGCTTAGCTAAGGTTAAGAAGGTTTCTTTAGGAAACCTTCAAAGTTTGAGAAAAGTTAACTAAAGAACAGTCTAAATAGTTAATGCCCCCGTTTAGCCAAAACGTTGTTTGGAGGCTGACTTGAACACAGCAATGCATAGCGTCGCTAGCTTAGCCTAGCTTAGCTAAGGTTAAGACTTATAAAACGTGATTTTATAATGGCCAAATATATTCAAAACAATTGTCCAGCCTTACCTATGAAATTTAATCCCTGGTTTGGAGCGTACAGCGGTTTGTACAGCCCCAAGCAGCACAAGAGTGAGGCATTTTTATGCACTTCTCTCAATAGACATGTATATGCTTCACGCCACAGCAGAGCCTATCGCAATATGGCGGCGACGCTGACGTACGATGCAGCGCGTCATGCGCCGTCTTCCCATATGTCTCCGGATCGAAAGTCATGTGACCAAACACGTCACATCCGACTGAAGTGAGACTTCAGTCAGCTCGCAAACTTTGAGAGAATGAGAGAATGGATCGGTTGCCGATCCAATCCATGTACTAATCATTTAAATCGCAGCTTTTTGTGTTCATGTAATCGCACAGACTGACATCGCGATTATGATTGCGATTAGATTAATTGTGCAGCACTACAATATATGTATCAAATTTTCAACTATGTCTCGTTGGCATCTCTGACACATAAAGAACACTGTGCATTTTCAAGAACAAAGAAGCCAAGTTATTTCTCAACTGAACTTGCAATTCGCTAGAGTCATAAGTAAGGTCTGGTTTATTATATCCAGGAGCATCAAGCTCAGGAGAGGTACTCTAAATGCATTTGAAAAAGAAAAAAATAAAACAACACAATAAAATTGTGAAATATCAACACAATGTTAATTAACTCACCAGATTAGCGCGCTCAGAGAGAAAATCAGACCGAGAAAATCGGTCACTGCAGTCAGCACAGTGGATAAAGTTAGCTTGTCAGGTTCAGATGAATGATGCATGCCTCGACACGTTTCATCTGAAATTTCTTCACTGACAGCTCTGTAACGTATTTCCCAATCAAATATACGTCCTCTTCTCCTTTGGCTTAGAAAAATATCCGAGTTATTTACAGGTGAATGACTTTTATCCGTGTTTCTCATTCGATGAGAGCAGAACAAACATGGCCAATATTCTCCACAGATTCGCATGACGTCAGATGGATGTTCTGGAAATATTTGAGTACTATGACGAAAAAGACTCAAAGGAGTCGATTACTGTAAACTTAAAATTAAAAAAACAGTACAAATGACTCAAAATATTGGAGGTGAATTAACTTTTTTAAATATTTGAGTTAACAAAACCTAGATTTTTTGACACGCTTTTACTGTTCGGTCTTACAGTTTAGGATGGTGCTACTCCATGTTTGGCTTTGTAGGCCAGCATCAGTATTTAGAACCTGATGCGTGCAGCTACTGGGAGCCAGTGGAGGGAACGTAGCAGAAGGGCGGTGTGGAGAACTTGGGAAGGTACTAACCAGGCCCAACCCACATTCGATTCAGAGATTCATGATCCGGTCTGGCAGGGGTGACTCCGGGTCCGGAGTTCAGACCAGAGTTTCATGTTAGTCTTGTGCAATGTTCCCTGATCGGGTTCACCTGTGCATAATCATATAATTGTATAAAACTATCCTGTTCGTGTCTGTTCGCCGTCAGGTCATTGCGTGGTGATGTTCCCCTGTCTCGTGTTGTGTATTAAAACCCCTGTCCTGTTGCGTTGTGCGTATGCGTCCTCCTTCCTCGCCATGTCCAACCCAACGTGACATTAACATTTAACAGAAAAAAAACTACCTCTTAGCAACCTCTTGAAGCTCATTGAGAGAATGCAAAGAGTGTGTAAAGCAGTAATCAGAGCAAAGAAACTAGAATATAAAACATGTTTTCACTTATTTCACCTTTTTTTTGTTAAAGTACATAACTCCACATGTTCATAGTTTTGATTTTTTTTTTTTTTTCTATGACTATTTTTTTCCTATTTGTGCATTAAACTTTTTATATTATACAGTCGACATTATACAGTACCACATTATACAGTTTTGTTTTTTTTTTGCTCTTATCTTGTACTGACCACTTCCTGAAGTGACATGTCCCACTTGTGGAACTAATAAAAGATTATCTTATCTTATCTTATCTTGCTGGAAAGGTTTGAGTTTTATTTTCTTAATGTTGGCTATGTAAAAATATGTCTATGGGTCTGTGATCAGTCAGTGTCCTGTATCGGGTTCTGGGGGCCGGTTCTTCTTTTTTAAATGCCTGCCAGGGTGGGCACTGTCACACTCCATCTCCTCCTCCTCTGATTGAATAAGTTGGACCCTGATGTCCTTGTATCCGGACAAAATTTCAGTCAATTTAAACAACGCATCAATCTTCTTGAAAACATTCTGAAGAATGGGTATGTCTTTCCATGGGTACATCGCTCTAATGTTTTGAGGGTTGCTATACACACAACATCCAGAATAATTCAAATCAAATTCAAATTTTATTTCTCACATACAGTCATACATGGCATGATATGCAGTGAAATGCTTTGGCAACTGCTACAGACCACAGTATTGCAAATATTGCAAGTATACAATTATTACCAATATGCAAATATTGCAAACATAACAAAATATCACACATTTATGTCTTTAACATAAAATATGTATACCAGCAAGGTATATAGTGAAAATGTGCAAAAAGATTGTGCAAAAATACTTGGGGGGATTGAGTCCAGAGTGATTGAAAGTGGAAGTGAAAGTTCTGGGGTGTATTGGTGTTCTATGAAGTGATGTGATTGTTGAGAGCATGAATAGCCTGGGGGAAGAAGCTCCTCCTCATTCTCTCTGTGTTGGACTTCAGGGAGCGGAAGCGCTTCCCTGATCGCAGCAGAGAACTGTCCATTGAGGTCCTTCGCTATCTTCCTGGCCCTGGTCCAGCACCGCTTGCTGTAGGTTGATTGAAGGTCAGGGAGTTTGGTACAGATGATGCGTTCAGCTGATCGAACCACCCTCTGTAGAGCTCGCCTGTCCTTCATGGTGCTGTTCCCGAACCAGGTTGAGATGTTTCCCGTCAGAATGCTCTCTATGGTGCAGGATTAGAAGTTCCTGAGCACCTTGCAGGGCAGTCTGGAGTCTCTCAGGCGTCTGAGGTGGTAAAGACGCTGCCGGGCCTTTTTCACCACGGTGTTGATGTGACAGGACCAGCACAGAGGTATCGGAAGCTGTCCACTCTCTCCACTGGGCTCCTGTTTGTGACAATTGTCTGGTAGTAGTAATAAGGCACCACATGACTAACTAATTCTTGCAGCTGCAATGAAAGTTTAAAAATTCAGAGGTTCAGTGCACCAAGGCATTTATAGCACTTCCAGAAAATATAGAAAATTTAAATATAACATTCTGAGAGTGTTGAGATATTAGCTGGGCAAGGACCTGACAGTATTGTTCTGGCTGAAGGCAGCTGTAGTTTGGAAGAAAGTCCAGCAGGTGGTGCTAGACAGCAACAATGGAGACAAATAGGCAAATAAATCAGCAATGTTATTTCCCACATCATCACTGGCACAGAATCAGTGCATCTCTGAAGCCCACATTAAACTCAGTGGACATTAAGACAATCTCTGAGGACCTCAAGTGAAAATGGGAGAACGTATCTGCCTTCCAGACAAACTTAAGTATCCATCCTACATTTACATTTACAGCATTTATCAGACGCCCTTATCCAGAGCGACTTACAATAAGTAGTTCCAGGGACAGTCCCCCCTGGAGCAATTTAGGGTTAAGTGTCTTGCTCAAGGACACAATGGTAGTAAGTGGGATTTGAACCTGGGTCTTCTGGTTCCTGAAAATTGCTGATTCAGAACAAAATTGCAGAATGTTGCAAATGAATAATAATAAACCTGTTTGGTTAATATTGTTGAGGTATATGAATTTATCAGTATAATTAAAACTGCAGTTTTAATTACTAAGAAGTCATTTTGCAACATGAAGCATGTTAAATTGTAGAGCTTTTACTTATCTTTATCATTTATTTAATTTGTAAACCTGTGTCATCGCTGGAGCCCCCTGGAGTGTGTGAAGACATGGGGAAGTGTGAGGGAGAAGGAGACAGGGAGATGAGGCAGGAACGACTGGAGAGAGATGCAGGAGGAGGTTCAGGTTGGAGACTGGACGTTTGGATTGCAAGAGAAACAATTGAGGTAAGGAGAAGGGACGTGGGTGTGAGCATGGGAGTTCGTAGAATTTGGCTGGGAGGGAAGGACCAGGTGATGGGTTGAGCTGGAGGCTGTCAGTTTTGTCAATGGCCGTGGGCTGGTCAGGGCTGTGTCAGTGGTGGCCTAGCGGTTAAGGAAGCAGCCCCGTAATCAGAAGGTTGCCAGTTCGAAACTGAGGTGCCACCGAGCAAAGCACCGTCCCCACACACTGCTCCCCAGGCGCCTGTCATGGTGCCCACTGCTCACTCAGGGTGATGGTTAAATACAGAGGACAAATTTCACTGTGTGCACCATGTGCTGTGCTGCTGTCTATCACAATGATAATCACTTCACTTTAATAGATCTGTCAAAGGAAGAGACAAGAGAGGCTTCGTGGTGGATACAGGGTTTGTCAACATCATGGTTTCAGAAGAGGAAATCTAAAGATCTGTGTGTCAGCTTTTCTTTGTTAATAAATCTGCAAAAATGTCAACAACTCTGTGTGTTTATTTCAATATGGGAGCTCCTGTGTACATTAATGAGGAAAAAATTAACCTCAATCATTTTACAAAATGGCTGCAAAATAACAATTTCCATACCCACTGAACGTACATAACAAAAATTCTGTGCTAGTCCTCAGCTGTTGCTTCTTCCAGTCCTCCACAGCTGCGAAGTTTGACCAGTGTCTATCCTCTCTGGTTGCTGCAGATGTACAGTAATGGCCTTACTGCTCTTCCTGTCTGTTGTGGTTGTGGGAGTGGGCCGTGGTGCAGGAATGGGGGCTGCTGAGGTGGTGGTACGTTTCTCAGGAGGAGGCTGAGAAAGAGGCTGAAGAACTATAGCAGCTCCTCCTGGGTAAAGTGAAGTGATTGTCACATGTGATACACAGCAGCACAGCACACGGTGCACACAGTGAAATTTGTCCTCTGCATTTATACCATCACCCTGAGTGAGCAGTGGGCAGCCATGACAGGCGCCCGGGGAGCAGTGTGTGGGGACGGTGCTTTGCTCAGTGGATCGGGATTCGAACCGGCAACCTTCTGATCACGGTGCTGCTTCCTTAACCGCTAGGCCACTACTGCCTAGTGGCTGGAGAACAGTTTACTTTCCCATGTCATCCCGGTCCAAATCATTTTATCGTTTGTCCTTTGGGACCTTTGGATTCCCATGAGTAATGTCTTCCAAGACAATCTCACCTTGCCGCTGGCAGGTATGTAGCTTCCTGTTGTAAAGCATGGAGCCTGAGGCTGTAATAAACCACATTACTTCCACTACCGGCCACAAAATTATAAATCAACCATAAACTTTATCACTAAACAACCTGTAAAAGATTGGTATTTGCATTAAGAAGAAGAGAGATGGTCCTTCATCCCAAACCTTAACAGCAGATTCGTGTTGGGATTTGTTGTTAGGATCAAACCTTTAAATCTGTGCATGGATTCCTGTTTGCATTTTAATCGCAATGTTTCTCCATGTACAGTAACAGAGTGTCCCGAGTTTGACTGCCTGGCCTGAACGTTTTTCTTCTCTCTAGTGTGGAAAGGAGTGAGGTGGAGTCTGCTGTGAAAGGGCGCAGTGTCCCCCGGTCCCGCTCGTACGTGTGAAGGAATATTTCCCGCTGGCACAGCAGGTCGGCGGGGGCTGCACTTTGGAACGTGAAGCAGAGCTGATAAAGTGGGACTGCGGGACCGGGACGCGTCTCGGCTGCGATGGCTGCGTGGTGCGCGCTTCTTCTCCTCCCGCTGCTGCGGACCGGTGAGTTTTATTATACGACGGTTACAGGACCTCAGACAAGAACCAGACGTTTGGGTGTTCTTCAGCCTCGGCCCAGAGTGTGCGCTGGTGCACCATCTCCCCCCAGGAGCTGGAGAAGTGTGCGGCGATGTCCGAGGCCTTCGCCAGCGCCGCCATCCGCCCCACCTTGGAGTGCGTCAGCGACACGTCGGTGCCAAAGTGCGCGCAGCGACTTATGGTAAAAAATGTGCACATCTTTTATCATTTCTTCTTTTGTCCTTTATCCTTTTTCTTACTGTAACACCCTTCACCGTCGTGAACCATGATTAGGGAGTTATTCCTTTTTTGCGCCTTTTCCGAGGTCAATGAAGCTGACGCGTTTGCTGCCAGCGCGAAAGACATTTACGACATCGGGAAGCAAACCAGGTTCAAAATCGCAGCTGGGGAGTCCGCTCTGGATGGTAGTCCTCTCTCATCTGTTATCTGGACTAACCTTGTGCAACACTGTGATCTTCCTGAGCTTCATCACAGTAAATGCAGTAATTGTTACCATGTGGACGCCATGCAGGCCGAGGGACGACCTACTACGCAGTAGCTGTGGTGAAGAAGAACTCGGCCATCAACATGAACAACCTGAGGGGGAAGAAGTCGTGCCACACGGGGAAGAACCGGACGGCCGGCTGGACCATGCCCGTTGGCTTTCTGATCGACAGCGGCAGGATGTCGGTTATGGGCTGTAACATCTCAGAGGGTAGAAAAGATTTCCTCCTTTATCGCCGCTCCTTTCTTTGCACGCTGGTGATACAGTGAAGAAATCTACCTGGAAGTCAGACCAGGGTGAAAGCCTCTGTTTTGTGCATTATCTGTGGTTTTTGCAGGGGTTGCTGGTTTTTTCAATGCCAGCTGCATTCCTGGAGCGACCGAGACGGGCGACCCAGCCTCCCTGTGCAGCCTGTGCGCGGGTCCCAGCAAGTGTGAGGCCAGCATCAACGAGAAGTATTACGCCTACAGTGGCGCATTCAGGTGACAAACGACCAAAAAAAAAAGAAGAAAAATAAAGGACGGTCACTTTAATTCTGGTGTTGTGAACGTGTGATGAGAAGAGTTAAAAAAAAAAAAAGTGAAGTGATTGTCACATGTGATACACAGCAGCACAGCACACAGTGCACACAGTGAAATTTGTCCTCTGCATTTAACCCATCACCCTGAGTGAGCAGTGGGCAGCCATGACAGGCGCCCGGGGAGCAGTGTGTGGGGACGGTGCTTTGCTCAGTGGCACCTCAGTGGCACCTTGGCGGATCGGGATTCGAACCGGCAACCTTCTGATTATGGGGCCGCTTCCTTTACCGCTAGGCCACCACTGCCTAGAACTTGATTAGAACTTGGAATTAGAACTTGGTCACCATGTGATCATGACTTGGTTGTTCAGGTGTCTGGTGGAGGATGCAGGGGAGGTGGCATTTGTGAAACACACCACCGTCCAGGAGAACACCGATGGTGAGTCCGTATTACACTGGTGAGGCCTGAAGTAGCATTTATGCTGAACACTGGCTGGTGTGTTCCAGGCCAGGGTGAAACCTGGGCTCAGGGCCTGAAGTCCACTGACTATGAGCTGTTGTGTCCTGACGGGACTCGGAGCCGAGTGACCAACTATGAGAGGTGTCACCTGGTCCGCGTGCCAGCTCGGGGCATCGTGGTCCGTAGCGAGTTTGACCCTGCTGTGGTGTACAACATGCTGAGAGAAGGACTGGTGAGTGAAATGAAGTGGCATCTGATTGGCTACAGCAGGGGTCGGCAATCTTCAACACTCAAAGAGCCATGTGGAGACAAAATCACCTTCATGTAAAATGCTGATATGCTTTTATGCTATGTAGAAAAGGATTATGCCTCTGTGTTGCTTGTGAAATGTTATTTATGCAAAGCAAATAGTTGTGGTGCGGGTGTGTGTGAAGATTGCATGTGTGCAGATGGGTTGCTGCCAGATGACGTGAAGAATGTTTAAAAACTTTTTAAGTCTAAAAACCCAACCAGACAAGAGGGCAAAAGAGGAGATCTGGTCACTCAGATCTGGTACAGCATTTCTGAGCGTCCAAAATATTAATACATTTTAATGTTACACGATCACAATGATCTTCACATTTCGAACTACAAACCAACGGATAAAAATAGAATACTCTTCACTTATTATGTATGTGTCTCGGGTCGCGACCCCTTGGCTACAGGGAGCCAGATCACTCTTCTTCTTCTTCTTCTTCTTCTTTTTCACAGTTGAAGTCAGAATTTGAAGTTTTCTCCTCTGCAAGTTTCGGAGGCGCAAACCTTTTGTTCAGTGACTCGTCGGCAACGTTCATTGAGGTGGCCAGTCCAAACTATGTAGACTGGATGGGACACGCCTACTACGACGCCCTGAGAGCCATGGACTGCACTGCTGGAGGTGAGGAGTTAATCCACGCTCTCATGTATGCACCTGACCCTGGATGAGTATGGGCAGAAGGATGAAGGTACCGTGTTGGTGTGTGTACAGAGATCCCAGCTCACCTGCGCTGGTGTGTACTGTCTGGGGCAGAGCAGGAGAAGTGTGTGGACATGGCGCAGGCCTTTGATGACAAGGCTCTTACTCCCAAGATCCAGTGCATCTATGGCCACTCAGTGGATGACTGCATGCAGAAGATTAAGGTGACATACTGAAGACAATTCTGGTTTTATTTTCCAGTAATCAAGGTCCATAGAACCATGACCTGGTCCAGGCGTAAAGACCCTGAAACAGTATTCGATCCTTGTCTGTATTAAATAAACCGATGACCTCCGTTCCCCCATTACTGTCTTTTCTCCAGAATAAAGAGGCAGATGCAATTACTGTGGATGGAGGATACATCTACACTGCAGGAAGCACATATGGCCTTGTGCCTGCTGCTGGGGAGAGTTACACTGGTAGGAGCCGTACCAGATCTTTGGTTCAACAGAAACCAGAATACCAGAAGCCGAGGTTCAAATGGTGCACTTCAGCTTGTAGCAGACCCAATGGCTGGTTCTGAGTCTGTGTTCAATGCTGATGGGTTACATATTATGCAACCATAGAACCTGATTCTTGGGCTTACAATTCAATCCACAACCTATCCTCAGTTCAGAAACAATTCTCCTTTCAATGCATCCCTTTCCGTAACCTTTTTTCATTTGACTGTTCCAGACATTGGGTCTCAGTAGCACTGGATATTTGCCATTTTTAATGATCATCTGGCCAGAAAGACACAAACCAGACAATTTATCTAATATATTACAGACTATAACTATTCTACAACCAAAACCCAAGTGCGTATTTTTACCAGACGCCCTTATCCAGAGCACCTTACAATCAGTAGTTACAGGGACAGTCCCCCTTAGACACTCAGGGTTAAGTGTCTTGCTGAGGGACACAATGGTAGTAAGTGGGGTTTGAACCTGGGACTTTGTGCTCTTCTTCTTCATAAGCAAGTGTTTGGCCCACTAGGCTACAGCCCACCATGCCACTAGGTACTCTGCTTCTCTCAGGTGACAGAGATGGGACTGTGTACTATGCCGTGGCGGTTCTGAGAAAAAGCAACGGTGACATCCGCAGGATCGCAGATCTCCGAGGGAAGACCTCCTGCCACACCGGCTATGGTCGTACAGCTGGCTGGAACGTTCCCATAGGCCTCCTGATTGAGAGGTCGCTTATCAGGCCTCAGAAATGCCAAGTACCCCTGGGTAAACATTCCTGAAAATCTTTGCCTCGGTCAACAGCAGGTGCGGTGAAAGCAGGTGACTTTGCTCGTGTCTCTGTGTGTGATTAGCTGTTGGAGGTTTTTTCAAGGCGAGCTGTGTGCCTGGCGCCAACCAGGATGGGTTCCCTGTGAATCTCTGTGAAAAGTGCATTGGGGACATGGATGGAAAAAACGCGTGTGTCAGGGACAAGGACCGGTATGATGGGTACAGCGGAGCTTTCAGGTTGGTTTTTCTTCCATGTGGCGTGAAACGTGAGCTACAGATAAATGCTCTCAGTTGTGGTTGGAGCTCCTTTTGATTACGTGTTACAGGTGCCTTGCAGAAGGTTCTGGAGAGGTGGCGTTTGTGAAGCATTCCACAGTATTCCAGAACACAGATGGTAAAACCCATCACCGCACAAATATTTGGATTATATATAAAAGAATATATATAGAATATAGATATTTTTGTAATGCACTCAGGAAATAATACAGATCCCTGGGCCATAAACCTGAAGTCAAGCCAATTCCAGCTGCTCTGTCCCAGAGAGTCTCGCGCTGAAGTCACCCAGTATCGAGAATGCAACCTGGCACGGGTGGCGTCCCACGCTGTAATGACGCGGCCCGACATCAACCACCATGCCATCTTTGGGCTGTTGGACCGGGCTCAGGTGAGATGCTCCTGGCAGTTTGTACAGTTCATGTTCGTGCAGCATCCAGATCCTTAATCATTTCATGGATTCATTTTCTTTTCCACATTTCAGAAATACTATGGCAAGGGTGCAGGCAGCGAATTTGACATGTTCGGCTCGTCCAGGTATGGTGGAGCTGATCTCATTTTCAAAGACTCCACCCTGAGCATTATAGGAGTGGCTGAGAAGAAGACGTATGAGCAGTGGCTCGGCCCACAGTACGTAGATGCCCTCAAAGCCATGGAGTGCAATTCCTCTATGTCAGGTAACTTTTTATAGCCTCTCACGGTTTTATTTCTCTCACAGAAGTCAGAAACCTGTTCATGTAGTTAACACTGTATGTGTGTATGTGTGTGTGTGTATGTTTCGCAGCCCACTCATCAATACCCTTCGTGCTGTTTGCCCTGCTGATGTCTGTCCTGCTGTCTGCTATGTGAACCCACCATGGACTTACCTATACATCATCTCTTCCTTCTGCCACCGTTCAGTACTTCAACTGATGAGATGAAAGGTTGATTCCTTCTAATGTACAATTCAATGTACCTTCAAATGTTTAGGGTTATTTAGAAATGTCATAGTAAATGATTTTGAATGCAATCAGTGTCACGGTTTTCTAAAAATGAATCAGCTGACAGATGTTGCATTAGTTACAGCATTGTTCCATCAGAACTGCAGTTCTACTATATGTATGCAGATTTTCCATCATTAACAGACATTTCCAGAGTCACGTACAACATGAACAATGTCTGGACTCAAGTTTTCATCAATTCCATCCAAATTGAAGATGTTTCTGAATGACCCTAAACTTCTGAATTGTAGTGTAGATTACTGGAACACACACACACAACACTGTATTTGATCAAAACTTGCACTATGTTATCCAAACCATTTAATTGGTTACTCTGATCATAACTGCATTTTTTTATTCATGTACCGTATCAGTGCATATGGGTTTCTGGTTACATGGTTACTTTGGATATATGCACTAGTGTTGTTTTACTGTAATGAGACTGACAGGTCACAGTCGTCATTCTCACACAATCGTTTAAATTATGTGATGCATTTCATGTTATTGCATTTAAAATATTCTGTTTTGCTGGTGTGTTGGGGTTGAGTCTAAACTGCTGAATCAAGTTGCCTTACAGATTTTGCAAAAATAGCCGTAATAAGATTATATTGAAAGATTGTATTTTTCTTAAGATGGTCAGAAACCATTTCAGTGAGTATGTTCTACCACTCCTTTCTGGCTTTGTAACATTTAATATTTCACTTTTATAGTTTCTTAACTGAAATTAAAATATGTAACTAATATTTAGTTGCCAGGCCAGAGAGTCTGCTCAAGTATTACTACATACTCTACACTTGTCTGCCTGTAACTGTTTGCATTTGTTTTAATAAATGAGCATTTTATTGTCACCATTAATTAAAGTTTTAATCAAATTGATTTCATTAATTAAATCAAAACTGTATGTTTTTCAATTATTTATCATTGTACTCCATATACTGTATCTGCTGTAAAACTGTGGCATTGTGTAATTAATAATCTTCTCATTTAGCATAAAATTATTAGATTTATAATTAATTAACTGCATTTTTAATTGGCCGTCCAGAATGTTTCAGAGTTCGGAGCATAAACCTTGCAGAATGGAAGCAAAAAAGAATGTTGCACAAGAGCAGATGATTTTATCTCCAATTTGTCATTCTCACAGAGCAACAATAAAAGAGACCTTTGCTATTTTCACTGATAATATGTAGCACAGGCTGTTTCATTTTCAATGAGCTTCCACTCTCACACAAATCTTTCGCCATTTTAACAGTAGAAATCGTACGATTTTATAAAAGTGCTCTAAATGCATGAAGATAGAATCATACAGTGCTTAATGATCAAATATAATGATCAAGAATGCATATGGCCACACTTAACGTTTAACTGAGTAAAAAGAGGGAATTATTAATTATATAAAATGTATGTGTGGTTTTTTTTTTGTAAAAAGCACCTTCTGTGGACGGCACACGCTGGCGTACTTTAACAGCCGCGCCTTGCAGAAGCTCAACAGGCGGCCAGTCTGTCTGTCTGACCTTCTGCAGCCACTAAGGTGCCATTGAAAAATTTGGCCTGCTGATCCCTACTCTCTCACAGTGGCCTTATTGGTGGTAGTAGCCTGGTGGGTAACACACTCGCCTATGGACCAGAAGTCCCAGGTTCAAACCCCACTTACTACCATCGTGTCCCTGAGCAGGACACTTAACCCTGAGTGTCTCCAGGGGGGGGACTGTCCCTGTAACTACTGACTGTAAGTCGCTCTGGATAAGGGTGCCTGGTAAATGCTGTAAATGTAAATGATCGTCATTGTGAAACACTGCAGCACAGCACACAGTGTCACGGTGAAACGTGTCCTCTGTATTTAACCATCACCCTTGGTGACAGCGGGACAGTGGGGAGCAGTGTGTGGGGACGGGACCTCAGTGAGAATGTCCTTGTCGTCGTAGCGGGTAAGACGTGGCGTGCAGCTGTGATTCCAGGCCGGTAGGGGGCGCCGCCGCGCGTCTTCGCGTCAACTCGCGGCCGCTGATAAATGCAACGAGGAAGAGCACCCGGTGGCTGCATGTCCACTTCATTTTCTTTTATTTCGATTCTTTTCGGCGCAGTAAAATGTCAGCCAAACTCAGCGCCCTGTTTAGCGACTCTTATATCGACGTAAGTCAGTACCGAGACCAGCATTTTAAGGTACGTGCTCGTGTCGACTCATGCTAGTTAACTCGTGTTTTTAGCCAGTTATCTGTCTGCTGCTCCACGCTTCCAGTGTCATTTCTGCAGTACATTCGCTGCAGAAACTCGGTTCTGTGCTTCTATTAAGTCATTTGCATCGTTTCAGGGCAACAGGGTTGATCAGGAGAAGCTGCTGAAGCAGAGCTGCACCCTGTACGTGGGGAACCTGTCCTTCTACACGACAGAGGAGCAGGTCTACGAGCTCTTCTCCAAGAGTGGCGACGTCAAAAGGATCGTTATTGGCCTGGACAAAGTGAAGAAGACGGCATGTGGCTTCTGTTTTGTGGAGTATCCTTTCCTTCATTGCGTAATAATACATTTTATTAATAGGCACCTTTCTGGCACCCAAGGACACTACAATAGAACAGTACAACATACAGCAAAACCATAACAAAAGACAAGATTATAAGGCATAATAACACAAGCTGAAAGTGTGTATAATATCGAACAATTAGACAGTGAACTGTATTCTTTTGAAGTTTCTTAGCGGTGCTGTAAGATACTACACGCGTGTAGATGCTGAGAATGCCATGAGGTTTATAAATGGCACGCGCCTGGATGACCGCATCATCAGGACCGACTGGGACGCTGGCTTCAAAGAGGGCCGACAGTACGGCCGGGGCAAGTCTGGTGGTCAGGTGAGTCGACGTCCACTCGTGCCTCAGTCTGGCTCGTTTGATCGCTCACTCGTGAGAATTCTGCTTCTTCCTCAGGTCCGAGATGAATATAGACAAGATTATGATCCTGCCCGAGGTGGATATGGAAAGTTAACTCAGCTGCAAAGGACATCTGATGGCCCTCGAACATTTTAATTTGGCATCTTGGCTGTTTGTCTCTCTCTCTTCCCTGTTCATTTCTGTTTAATTGAACGGCTTCTGTTGTTAAGGAGGCTTGTTTCCGATTCTTAGCCTTGGTTCTATTGCCTCTCAGGGGACGAGGTGTCGAGGATTAGGATATTATAGATTGTTTGGGGGGGGGCGTGCTTTTTGTTAAATAAACTTTTTAAATATGATTATGCCTGTATATTTTTGTTCTCCACAGAATAGTTGCAATCATTGGTGCATTAAGAATTTTTATTCATTTGTTTTTTAAAATCTACTGATGGTGAAAGTCTTTCGGAAGGTTAATTACCGTAAATGACTGCGGTAGGTGTTGCTGTATTATTCATCGAGAGTCCGGTGTCTGGCACTTCCAGCCTCTCCGACGCGACACGATGTTCAGCCATGCAACGCTGACCTTTACAAGACGCGTCATATTACATAATAAGCACAGAACCGTTTCATGTGTTATTCAAGTAAAAATACACCTGTACATTAAAACTGCACCATATAGGGAATTTTTATCCGAACTTGTTCATTTTCCAGACACCGCATATAAATAAAAAAGGTGAGTAGTTACTTTTACTCCAAAGCTTCTAATTCAAACCAGTTGGTTTGGGCGCATGTGGTGCTGCAGTAGTCGTTTTTGTCATTGTGAGACCGTCACCCTTGGTGAGCAGTGGGCACCATGACAGGCGCCCGGGGAGCAGTGTGTGGGGACGGGACCTTCATGAAGGGGACCTCGGTGGCACCTTGGCGGATCGGGGTTCGAACCGCCAACCTTCTGAGTACGGGGCCACTTCCTTACCCAGCAGCGCATGTTACCGCAGGTTTTTACCGTGATGGTACTGGTGAAATAGCCTGAAATGACGGGGTTACGTGCCTCGGGTCCCCGACGGTTGGTGGCAGCGCGTCGCGTCGCGTCGTTGCCAGGCGACGGGCTGAAACGTCACGGCTGCTTCACCGCCGGTCGCCGCGTCGTTTTCTCGGTTCGTGTCGCGGTGAACGTCACGATGGCGGTCCGGACCGGGCTGCAGGAGTGGCCCGACGGGTCCAGGTTCGAGGGACAGTTCGTGGACGGGATGAAGCAGGGAGCGGGACTGTATGTCTGGCCCAGCGGAGAGGTGAATATGAGATCAAACTCGAAATATCGTTTATAAAATCGTGTTATTGTCCTGAGAAATTTTCTCTCTACTCTGCAGAACACTTTACAGTGACAGATACGTTTTTCTATCAAATTAGTTTTATGTTATTTAATTGTTTGAAAGGTCTTTAATGTATGCCTTGTTTAAGATGCTTTCTTGTCCCCACTGGCAGTCTTATGAAGGCTCCTTCTACAAAGACTATCGCCATGGAAACGGGATCTACTCCTGGCCCGATGGCTCCAGGTTCACTGGGAAGTTCTACCTGAACCGCAAAGAGAGCTATGGAGTCCAGCTGTGTGCTGACGGCACCGTCTTCAAGGTAAACCTGTCAGGCACCAGAGCATCTCCATAGTCTTACTGGTACTGTACCTGGTCTGATCCCATGGAAGGGCTACTCTACTCTCTAGTAGAAGTGTTGAAAACCTGGACCATGAAGCTGCAGTGGACAATGACATGGTCTAATAAATGACATTTTTATTTCAGATTACACCAATGGTGGCCATAAAAGATAAATTTGTCTTGCATCAGTTGTTCAGGAACATGTCAAAGAGTTCATGGTGTTGACTTGGCTTCCAGATTCCCCAGATCTCAATCTGATCAACAATCTGTGGGATATTCTGAAAAAAAAAACCTGCTGCTAAATTCTCAATTCTTGATTTAACATTTTTAATTGGCTTGTGACTACTTTCTTCAGGGTCTGTATCATGCAGATGAGCATTTTGGTCCAGGAGTGGTCACATACCCAGATGGACGTCAGGACGTGGGCTTCTGGCACCGCCAACACTTGATTCAACTGTGCTCCTGTCTTGAGGGTGGCTTTACCATCACAGCCTTCCCTGAGTATTCCCTGACCAATGAGAATGGTCCTCACGAGAAGTTATTAGGAGCATCACATTCTTCTCTCCCGACCCCGTACCAGGACGTTGTGCCAGACGAGAGCTTCGTTTTGCCTGTGGGTATTCAGCGCTACTCCACTGACTCTGATCACCTCCCCTTGCCCCAGGGCATGAGGCAGGACCTGGACCGGCACTTTTTTAGGGTTCAGAGTCTGGATGCTCACCCAGAGCTGGAAGACTTCAGAGACTGGCCCCTCCAGGAGCGCATGCAGGCCCACATCCTCAGACACAGGTCAGGGAATGTAAAACCAGCTGTTTTCCTGGACAAATAACTTACCAGATCTGCTCAAGAGTCATAACAGGTCTTGTCCCCTCCTTTAGATTCGAGGCTGATGGTCTGGACTGGGACGTGGCAGCAGTGTTGTCCAAGAGCAGGGAGGGCTTTGGTCCAAAGGGTCCACTAGAGACGATGTCTGAGCAGCTCATCCGAGAAGCCTCTCTTGGCAATGCCCGCAGCGTGTGGCGTTTCTTATGTGATGGGAATGTCCACCCCAATGTCGGTGATGCTCTTGGCCATACGGCACTCATGGCAGCTGTGGTGAGATTTCAGCACACTGGTCCATGCTAGTCTACGTAGTAGATTATTTCCAGCTAGCGATAATCGTATGGGTCCCAATGTCCTCGACAGGTCAACTGCCACAGTGATGTCATCCACCTGCTCCTGGACAGAGGTGCTGATGTGAACAAGCCCAACAGTGAGGGCATGACCCCCCTGGCCATCTGTAGCGTCCTCCATTACCCCTTCCAGTCTCTCTGTGTGACTGTGGCTGAGAAGAAGACTCAGAAAGTGATTTTTAAATATATGATATATTCATGTGAAGTGTGAAAGTGAAGTGATTGTCACATGTGATGCACAGCACACAGTGCACACAGCGCCTGTGTTGTACATGTGATCAGACCGTGGTGGGTCAGTGGTTAAGGAGGCGGACCCGTAATCAGAAGGTTGCCAGTTCGAATCCTAATCTGCCACGGTGCCAATGAGGTGCCACTGAGCAAAGTACTGTCCCCCGGGCGCCTGTAATGGCTGCTCACTGCTCACCAAGGGTGATGGTTGAAAGCAGAGGACATGTTTTGTTGTGTGCATCGTGTGCTGTGCTGCAGTGTTTCAAAATGACAATCACTTCACTTTCGTTAGGACGTCCCACACTTTTCTCTGTAATAGTTTTAAATAACATAGCAAACTTTTGTCTTCAGAATTAATTACATAGAATAATACTTTCTGGTCATCTAGACTGGAGACATTAGACATGAGATACAACGCAATAAATCGCATTGTACACAGCGATTTTACTGATTGTTACTTACATCTGTGAATTTCTCAGTCATCCAGGTTATGTTGATCTCACAATCATCCAGATTATTTCACTGGCAACTGGACTTGTTCTGGATGCCTGATAACGTTTCAGCCTTCCATTCCAGAGGACTTTCTGAAATCTGACTGACTGGTCGGTGAAGCAGGTTTTTAAACCCTGTGGAATCCTGAAGGTGGACACCTGTGGGTTGTCCTTCTCCCTGGCTTTCATGTATGTTTATGAGACTACCTGAGCCAGAGTGTGAACGACTTTGAAACCATCTGGGTACAGCTTAATGAGGGTCATGCAATCTTGCTGCTTCTGTCACGCCTCGTTTGAAACAATCAGCGTCCAAAATTCTAACTTCACTCTCTTCAAACGAGTGGCCTTTGTTTTTTACCGATGTTTTAACCAATATTTCCCTCCAGAAACTCCACTCACCACTGAAGAGTCCCCAGATTGACAATGACATAAACGTGAGTGACAGCTCAGGTGATAAAAGACCTGAAAATGGGAATGAACATGGCAGCCCAGAAGAAGTTTCTCCTGATGAGGTGCTGATACATAGTGAGGAAAATGAATCAGCGGATCAAAAAGATGCAGCAGGAGAGGACATTCAACACCAAATCAGCCAGGACACTGAGGCGGGTCGAGATGAATCAACCAGAGTAGACAGTCTACTGGAAACTCAAGACATTAATCTGGAATCCACAAGTGATGTAGAACCAGAGTCCCCATGGTGTGACGAGTACAGTGAGAGCTTGGAAAACATCTCGATCGAGGATAAAAGTGAGGAAGACCTAAACCAGACGCTGGTTAGCTTCCACATTCAGGTGACAGAAGACGTGGCTCAGAAGATGACTGAAACTCTGTGTCAGCCTGGTCTGGTGCAACCGGTCCACGTGGAGGAGATGATCCACAAAATTTCCCCCATGAAGAGTGTGTAAGCATGTGGTAACAGGTTTTAGTAGAAGTAGTACAAGTTTTTCATGTTCTTGTTCTTATATTCGGCGCCTGTGTTGGTTGGCCGACAGGCGTTGTACACGCTGGGCCATCATCACTCTTCTGCTCAAAAGAGGTGCTGACCCAAATGCATGTCTGGTGCCCATGCCCGTACTCTTCCTGGCCATCAAGGCGGGGCACGTGGAGGCCGTCCGTCGGCTGTTGGACTGCGGAGCTCGTGCTGACCTTCCCCTGCCGCCTGAGGTGACTCCTGCTGTTCAGCAGCTGATCAACCCTGAAGACCACACTCAGGTTTATTACTCCTTGTCCTTCTGGTTTCACAGCAAAACGGCCTGTACCCTCTCCACGTTGCTGCTGGCTTGTGTGGAGATGCAGCACCAAAGATCACGGAGCTGCTCCTTCATGCATTAGCCAACCCTGATGCACAAGCAGGGGATGCTCATGAGATCTTTGAGCCGGATAAGGTGATACGGTGTGGGGGATGGGAAGATTTCTGTTTCTGCATTCGAATGCATTCAAATAATTCATGCGTTATGCATTTCTCAGATCCTCTCCCAGAACACAGATTCATTTTCTCAATTGAACATGCTCCCACAACCTGCTCCGCCCGAAGGAGGAAGGACCGCACTGCATATAGCCTGCCAGAGGCAGGACGACCACGCGGTAGGGTTCATTCTTCTCAGAATTTAGCCGCCTGCTCGTGTTTTACATGCATAATTCCAAGATTGAATATGAATCGGGTAGATTTATTTGGTATTGCAGAATGTGAGGGACGTGGTGTCCCTGTTGCTGTCACACAAAGCAAGGACTGATCTCTTATGGAGTGGCCACTCCCCCCTCTCTCTTGCTATTGCTAATGGCAACGAACTGGTGAGCTTCCATGTATTGATAAAGCGATTAGGAAGTGAAAGTGGTAATAATGTTCATCTTGATATGTATGGATGTTCTGTAAACGAATGAATGATCTCCTACAAGCCAAAGTCTACAGATGGAGAACAATATTGTATTGCTGCTCAGAATGTCATTGTTCCATGAAAAGGTGGAAATTCTGCTTAAGATCACTTCATATTTGATCAACGTAACACAGTTGTTTCGTAAAAAAAATTCCTTGCTGCTCAGTTCAACAATGGTTTGGTTTTCCCTGGTTTCTGTTGGTGCCTAAGACTTTTGCACTTTCCATTTACTCCTGGTTTGCTGCAAACTCAGGCTGTGGATGTGTTGTTAAGGGGTGGAGCTGACCCCAACCTCGTCCTCTCCCATCGGGTGGGTTCCGCCCTCTGTGCCAATGCCAACATCACCTATGAAGCCACATGCCACCCAAGCAAAAGAGCCGGCATGGTAACCAGAGCAACAAGCAGCCACACCTTGACCGGTCCTTCATTCCTGCTCCTTTCTCATTCTCACTGCTTTCACCACGTAGCTGCAGAAGCTGATCAGCGCTGGTGCCAACATTCTGGTGCCCGTATTGGTGAGCGAGGGGCGCAGGTGCATTGTGGGCACGGCTGTAGACTATGCCCACTTTGCTTTCCAGCAGGTAGGCATGCCAAGCACAAAGCTCTGCTCAATTCGGGTTCTCAAACAAGGAGCCTGTCTACCTCTAAATCCGTCAATTATAAAATAAGAACCGAACTGCGCGTGGACGTAGACCTCCAGGTTCCTGTCCTGATTAAACTAGCATGTTGTGAAGATGAAATTTGCCTTGATGTGACTGTGAAACAGGACAAGCGCATCGCCCACACCCCGTATCATGCACTGAATCCCAGTGAGAGGGAGACGTTCATTGCCCGACGCCACCTGCTGAGCCTAATGGGAGGTTTCATGCGCCAGGCCGCCCTTACGATGGAGCGGCATCAGCTGGAGCAGGAGCGGGAGCAGGAGCAGGGCCTGGGCACCAGCAGTCAGTAGGATTTCTTCTCTATCAGCCTGCGAAGCGCATGCGTCATGTGGTTTTTAATGTCCACGCATCTGTATGTGCAACAGGTGCGTGTCCTGGGCAGAAATTCGTGTTTACGGGTGCAGGGGCGAGGACGCCCCCGGCCAAAACAAGAGTTCCTGAGGACAGGGACGGCACTGCTGCATCTCAGCTGGAGCAGAGGTACGCGTACACACACACACACACACATACACGGACATTAAATGCACGCATCTAAAGCTCTAATATTAGATAAGATTTTTCTCCTCCCTGACTACTTCCAATCCTAAAAAATCATGACAGTAATATTACCATATTTAGGTGTGATACATTTAATAAATGTAAGATATTTCACAGTGAATCCACACCAGTAGATGGCAGCAGATTGCCTGAAATGTGGGATAATGATGTCATGTAATAAAGTACATATCAGTGTAGTTGTGAGTTATGCGAGTGTGTTTTTCTGCTTAAGGAAGCCACTGTTTAAGTACTGTTATCAGTGCGGCCGGTCAGCACTGGTGGTCCTAGTGCCCTGTACTCGCTGCCGACACGTCTTCTACTGCAGCAGTAACTGCAAGATGAAGGCCTGGGACGAGTGCCACAAGGACGAGTGTGTGCGTGTCCCAGGTGTGCACCTCTCTCTACCACACAAACAATTACTTGATATCCCTATAAAATGCCAGCTGTAGTAATATCATTTTTATTCATTTTATTTTAAATGACAACACACACTTCCATTTGTCACGTCTGTACTTACAACCAAAGACAAGAATTTAGAACTTAGATCAACATCTGAGAATGAAAAGGGGCGAAACACAATGTTGCTCTGATGCCATCAAGAGAAGGCAGAACTGTTTAAAAAGTCTTGTGACATTTTTTGCAGCGCATGCTGCATATTATGTTGTAAGATCTGTGCCTGCGTTAACTCTCTGTAGGGTCCAGTAAGCCACGTCCAGGGAGGAGTACCCGAAACAGAAGTGCAACCCAATCACAGGGTAAACTCACAAACTCGCCAAATCTCCTCTCTAAAAATATGCTCGCTTCCACCCCGAACCAATGCAACTGCTACCAATGTCCATCATTTCATATTTACCATATTTTATTGTTTTAAAACCGTTTTTACCATTCATGGATTGCAGTAAAATGCTGTCAGGGTAAATCCTGGCACACCACGGGTTCAAGAAGATAAACAGCAGATCCAGCAATGACCCAGATCATATTAAGGCCAGATAGTTGTCACTACAGCAGCGGTGATAGATGGTGGTGATGGGAAGCGGTAGATTTTCTAATGTGTATATTATGGAAATCTCGGTAGGCTTTGTAATTGTAAAACTAATCACAATATTTCCTAGCAGTCATATTTTCTGGCCCGCTTATATTTCTGTTGTTTGTTACGGTGCTCAAACTGCAGTTTGAGGTGATATGAAGTCTCGCTGGGAAATTGCCATGTTATAAATGATTTTGACTAAATGAGTTGGTTCACTGCCTGTTTTCTTCCCTTTTTTTTATAACTCTGCAGCCTCAGTCGGAGAGGACAACTGTCCCTCGGGCAAGCGGTCAGAAGCGGAGATGCTCAGGAAGACAAAGGGCTCCAACACAAAGGAGCGGCAAAATCCCATTACAGACCTACAAGAGAACTATAGCTTTGTATAGCACTTGGGAGACGGTTCCATATTTATAAGAATAAAGGTGAACGCTAATTAAATTTGACACTGCAGCAAGGGCGCAGTATGTTTTTCATAGGGTCAGTAGTCACGGGGTCAAGATATAGGGATCCTTGCTCAGGGTGGCCCTCGCAGAGCATGGTTTGCATCTCTGATTTTTATCTGCTTGTACTTAATGGAACTTCCCAGATTCGTTACTGAACTGTTCAAATCATGAACAGTCAAGGTGCCACTGAGGTCCCCTTCATTAAGGTACCGTCCCCACACATGGCTCCGGGCATAGCTGCCCACTGCTCACCAAGGGTGATGATTAAATACAGAGGATATATTTTGTTGTGTCACCGTCACCTCAAGGAAGGCCAGACTAGAGATGTGTGGCCCGTGGCCATTAATTAAAACTCAGACACGATAAAAGAGTTAAGATCATAACACGTTTAAATAAAGCACTCAGAGCGGTCCGTCTTTAAAATGTCACCATGTTTGTAATAAGACATTGATTCAGAACCATAACAACATATACATTTCCAGACCATAACCAAGGGCTCCGCCATGACAACGAAACAGGAAATGTAACATTAGACACATTCTGTTTTTTCATTACAACTTCAGTGATAGACAGTCAATGTGGATCAATGTGGATCTAATCAATCACCAGTTCTCCAAGCTGCCGCTCCACCATCGATTCTCCCATGTGCTGATCCCCGATGAATGCAGGAAGAGCTCATGCTTTGATTATTTTTCACAGCTTTGCCCGCAGAGGCCAATCGCCAAGCATGATCAGTGGTCAATCTTGCAGATTATCCTGACAGATTTTATGGTGGAAGATGCAATCGTTGAGCGGGAACATGCATCGGTCACTCATGATCATTTTTCAAACGTCCAAGGGTTCTTCTGACGAATGCAAAGGACTTCAGGTGGCTCAGAAAATCCCAGACATTTACAAGATGAACATATACGTTCCTTCTGCGCTGCATCCATTAGTCCACTTCCATTAGAAAGACACCAAAACAGAAAGGGATTTCCTTGCTTAGTGTTTGGCACGTATTATTGCTATGTCACCCTGACATGGGTGGCATTTTCTTCTACGGCAGTAACTTCTACGACTTGCCTGATCACTCTGTCTGCTCGTATTTACACTGTGATATTCTTCCATCACTCTGTACCCTATGAGGCCATACAAGACAACCTATATTCACATGTGACATCATAAACAAACACTTAAATGTGGTGAAAAGCAAGTGTTAGTATTTCTCTTAACATCCACTTTCGTGACATTAACAATAAAGCTGAGTTTCCTGGTCACGGGTTAAGCCGAGTTCAATGATAAAAGAGAATGTCAGTTAGGGGCAGTGGTGGCCTAGCGGTTAAGGAAGCGGCCCCGTAATCCGAAGGTTGCTTGTTCGATTCCCGAACCGTCGAGGAGCCACTGAGGTCCCCTTGATGAAGGTACTATCATGGTGCCCACTGTCACCAAGGGTGATGGTTAAATACAGAGGACACGTTTCACCGTGTGCTGTGCTGCAGTCTCACAATCACTTCACCTTCACGTGAGGTTTTTCAACCATCCAAAAACGCCTGGGACTAGGCTTAATCCATGAATGGGAAACTGACACTCGGTAAATACTGGGTTAAATAATATTTGAATATACTGAAGATTTTGGGTGTTTTTCCAACAAACTAATGTTAAATAGAATGAATCCACAGCAGCCACGACTGAACCTTTCAAAGACCTTTAGTGGAAAAGCAGGTGAGGAAATTTCCAATCCAGTGAAAGGAAAACTGTAAATTAAATGCTGACAGAAGCGGACGAGATTAAGGAGGTGGAGTATAAATAGAAACGAGACGAAGGACCATGCATCAGAAAATCAGGCCAAAATAACATTATACAGAACTTAAAAGAGCAAAAACCATGATCCTGAGGGCTGAAGAGCCTATGCTGCATTCAAAATCAGAAATCGCATTTTTGAAAAAATAAGAGTTTCCCTCTTAGATTACGACACTGACTGGTCAGAACTCGTAATAATGATATTTCTGATAGTCCGTGAAGGCAGCACTATTCACACATTCAACACAACACACACTGGGCACCTTTTTCACTGGTTCTTCAGCAATCACCCATTTAAAGAATATTCATCCCTTCTTCCATCGTGTCAGCTGTGAGCTGCTGACTTTGCTGAAGAACAGAAGAGTTCTACAGAAATGACATGAACTCAATGCAAGAATCTTTCCAGCTGGGCCCACAATTTCATCCGTGCTAACTAGCTAGTTACCAATTTCAGGGTTTTTCAGGGTTTCCACTGAAGGCTTCGCTGCTGCCATAAAACGAGCTGCAAATTGTCCACAAACAGGCTTGTGCAGCATTTGGCTGTTCCTGTTGCTTTTCTGAAACTTTTCCCGTTTTTTGTGTGCTGGAATTGTTAAGATGTAGCAACATCTCAGAACTTGGGAATATGGAAGGTTTAATGAACTTTTGTCTCCCCACGTTTTCAACCAGAGCTTAAGGCCCAAATTTATTCAGGGCCCTGTGCACGTTCCCCTCTTTTTTGTGCGATGTCCTGCTAACATTATCACTGTGCAACCATCAATATTTTTTTACGGGTCGTTCAAACTGCTGACAGGCCTGTCATTAACTTTTAGACATTACAAAGTTAAAGAGCAAAAAGTTCAGCACAAATTCAAATATCTGAAACAACATATATCACAAAAAAAGTCATTTTTTTTAATAATTGTCCACTGTATTCTCCTCTACCCTTTCCCAAAATCCAAAGCCAAAAAAAGTCTCATCTGGAGGTTTACTTTATCGTCGCAGCAGAACACTGGTCAAAGACAAAAGTACTAGTGCAATGCTGGGGTGGGCCTGGCGCACTGTGCCCGACGCCTTGTTTTCTGATGGGTAGGCTGAGATTCGAGTGCGATCCCCACTGGAATTGATACGTGGTCCACTGTGGCTGCATAACCCATCAGTACACATCCCACTTCCTGAACCGCTGACATCATCACCTGAGGACAAGATGAGGGGGAAAAATAGTTGAAATATTGATCTGTTGACATTTACACTGCTGCAGAACACACGAAGACTTCTATTGTCATTAAGCTACTTTCAATCCAAAAAAATGAATAAATTAAATCAAATTTTATTTAAATAGCACTTTCACAATACAAATACAATGTAACACAAAGCAGATGCAGTTTAACATCATTGGAATGTAAGTTATACAATTGTCACTTTACCAAACTGTTAAATAAATCAGATGAAAGTATGTTACTACGACGCAATTCCAAACTAGGATATTAGCTCTGTATCAGAGAGAAATGAGAACGTTCTGGCGATATTCTTATACTCCTAATTCTTATGCACAGAACAGATGCTTAAGTTTTTTTATATGTTGACCAGCGCTAAATGCCACATGAGGAACTCACTGTTGTCCTGGAAATCCACATCGTTGCCGTTGAGCGCATTCTTGAGCCGGTTGGACATGATCTTAAGCTGCATGATCTGCTGACGTATGGTCATATCTGGTTTGGTGATGTCAATGTCCACCTCAGGGTTATTTATCTGGCTGGCCAAACCATCACCAATCACCTGGGGGAGGTATCTGCCAACATAAAAAAGGCCAATTGCAACCCTTCCATCCATCTTTCAGTGCAAATCGCTTTCCTACATCCTTGCTGCCAATAAACTGTCAATCACCAATCCCTCTAATGAATTTGTGATTTTATTTCCTACGCCAGTGTTCTTTCACATCGCCGCCTACAGCTCTATGATCATGGTATTGGGCTGGGAAACTGCCAATAACAGTGAAAAAGCTCTTTGTCACGGCCATTAAACTGCCCATAAGTCAAATCTATTGGCCGCTCCTTTCAGCGGCATGATATGCTGGAACGATCGCTCGCATGCATTATTAATGACCCAAAACGTTTGAGCCACACTTTTATTACCGAGCCTGACATTTATCTCTGCATATCACATTAAGGCACACACGCTCAGACACACACGTTTACGACATGGCATGTCACATAATACTTACATGCCAAACAATAAATCAAAACTGCTCTGTAATCATTTTACGGCAGGGAGGACCAACATGCTTTAACATGTGTATGTGACTAAACAGTCAAAGTGACACCATCCCATGTGTCTCTTCAATTTGATTTGTGAATTTAAATTTTTTTAAAAAGCCACTCAGGTACACCTGGCATGGATGAACATGCACTGTACCTCGCCTTAGTCATGCCATTCCAGCAGTTGTCGTCACTGGCTGGGCTGGGTGCGGCTTTACTGTTGCACAGGGCCTGCGGGAGCTGAATCCAGTACATGTCCATCTCCTTCAGCTTGCTGGACACGTCTGTGATCTGCGGGACACACCACCCGTTTTATTATTCAGCTACAATATTTTATTCATGCAGTAACTGCACAGAATAAAGGCCCGGAATGGGTGTCTGGAGTGGCCGATGGGACCTTTAACACCCAACGATAGCTTAACCTTTCTGGTCTGATGACATTTAACTCCCTGGCCCCTAACTTTCAATTTTAATCATTAATTTATAGATGCCATTCAAGTTTCATTTCATACCCAAATTCTGCAAAAAACTAAATAATAACCTCATTGACCATTTAGGCTGTTTTTTGTCCATACCTGCACCTCTAGTCGGACGGCAGCATTGGAGGAGGGTTTGTACTCCAACACGGTGACTGTGCTGAATTTCTTGCCCTCCACAGTCAAAGAACTCTGGGTGCTTTCTGGGTTCCCACAGGCCTGAAGCATCTGAGGCATGCAAAAAAACATGATGCATTTTATTAATAAACTTGTTATAAGAAATTGAAGATTCTGCGATATAAGGTAAGCATGTACACACCTGGCTGGTGTAGATCTCCATGTTCTCCTGCATGGTGCGCAGACCCTCTGAGACGTGCACTGGAATGGAGTGGAGGATGGAGTCCATGCTGGGGTTACTCCCAAAACTGGCAGCCACCTGAAGCATGGTGTCTGGCAAAGAAAAGAAATCCATTGATTTCCTCTGCCACCATGTGTGTTTTTGTGTGTTTGAGTCAGGCCTGCACGCACCTATGAGGTTCTCCCACTCGGAGTCCAAGTCGGCCTGGTTGGCCAGGCAGCCCTTCATGACGTTTTTGCAGTAGTTGGCGCAGGGCTTCAGCATTCCCAGCCCACGACAGTGTGGGCAGTACATCAGCCCCATGATGGCACGGTTGCATTCTGGACTAAGAGGAACCTGTCGCAAGTGACACCACTCATCGTTATCAGCAACAATGACAAGGATAAGGACAATTTGTTGCACTGAAACCAAGTCTTGTCGCCCACATCTTATATAATCCTAATGAACACCAAAAAAACATATATGCAGAATGCTAATGCAAGGGGATCACAAAATATCTTGAAACCACAAGCCCGATTCATACAAAGCATCTTTTGCGGGTGGATCTTGTTATATTCGTGCCTACGAAGCAGCTCCTTGGAGGAAAAAAAGTGGAAACCAGAGCGGTCTTTGAAACATCTAAGAAGCTCACAGGTACGGCCCTACAGGGACGGCGCCAAGATGATATAAATATTAATTTTGTTTACTTCTTGACATGCCGGAGCCTCACATCATACACAACCGCAAATGCGCTCGCATATTCCATCAGTCCCTCAACGGCCTGGCGGGGAGAAACGGGCTCAGAAGTTCCAGCGAATGATTATGACAACTGAGACAGGCAGGATGATGATGGTGATGATGATGATGATGATGATAGGGCTGCTAGATTAAGACAAATCACAGTGCTGCCTTCCAGGCATTATCAGGTGCTGTTCTCCTGGACAGTTCTTCCTGCACAGTGGTGCTTCACCGAGGCCGAGGCTGAAGCCCTACGTCAAGAAAGGCAAGCGACCTATCATTTTTTAACACCTTCCTCAGCGTCCGTCAGGAGGGAATAAGTGGGTTTTTCATCTCGGCAGCCTAACAGTTCAGAGAAAAGGTTTAAACACTTTTCATCTGTTGCAGAACTCGGCAGGGGATGACTGTCTTTTTAAGCAATATTGTATGATAATAATGACAATGGTGGCCAGCGGAGTGCATGGCAGCATTAAAATGTAAAAGGCCAAGCGTTCTACTGCTTTCTGTGGCAGCTCAAACAGAGATCACACGTGACTTCCTGTTTTTATGTGATGACTTTGGAACATCCTCCACTTCTCCGCGACCCCGGAACGAATCACATCGACGCAGCGGGAGTCACCACGGAGACCGTCGCTATGGGCTGATGCCCACTCCCACCCCACCTGCCGCCTCCCTCTTCCACAGAGGAGAAAGCCAGGAAACCCTGGTTAATCAGAGCTGTTTGTGTGGTGGACTGGATGGGCAGGAGTATAATCCACTAAATCCTACACTGTGGGACTGCACGCCAACATAGCCTGATGGTTAAATACAGAGGACACATTTCACCGTGTCACTGTGTGCTGTGCTGCAGTGTTTCACAATGACAATCAATTCAGTTTCACTTTATTCATTTGTTTTCATCAACTTAATTGTTTTTCAAAATTTCATCAACGAACCTTTGTGACGTGATGAACACGATACGAGACATAAATGAAATATACTATAAACAAAGTATAATGCAGCATTTGCAGCCAATATGGCCGCCTCTAAGAGTAGTGAGCAGTCAGTAGGCGAGTTGTGATCTAAGGTGAATGGCGTCTAATAAAAAGGCATCTTGGCAGCACAAAGATCCGCCTCTCTTTCCTCCCAATCACCAACCTCCGCTACAATATTTTGTAATATTGATGACAAATAAAAAAAGAGACTAAATATGGTTTGCTGAATAAAATCTGTACATTATTTTCATTCACAAAAATGAGGAGACACCATCCCGATTAATCGTGTCTATATTATGATCAATTCCCATTCGTGCATTATTGATATTACACAATGCTTCTTCTGGGTTATATATATATTTTTGGTGGTGGGTTATCACATGTCTGGAAGAAAACGATGAAGCGCCTTTTCAAGTGGAAAGGAAGACAGAATGTGTGTCGAAAAACATGGGGAGAAATGCGGCTGCTGGAATGGATGTCGAGTAATCTTGAGTCTATAAGGTGACAATAATATAATATTAAGATAACCTTGTTTTAATTGTGAAATGGGTTTGACTAAAAGAAAATGTCATTTTTGTCTGTTCTACCAGGTTAAACAGAATTACAATTCTAAAAAAAGAGCCTAAAAAAAACAATTACGTTGACTAAAACTAGACTAAAACAGTCATGGATGATTCTGAGAAAATAAGACACACGCCAGACTAGAATAAAAGTCAAATGAAAACAGGTATAGTATTCATTGTGAGAGAGGGGACATGCAAGCAATGGCAGAAGCAGGTTGACCAAACCTGTGAGACCTTCCTAACGACCTCCCCGGCAACCGTGAGACCCTGCACAAATGCCCGTGCGGCAATGAAGGTCCGCGCCACCTTGGTCTTCAGCTCACCAGGAGCCTGGCCGAACGGCTGCAGCGTCTCCGTCTGCTTGGCGGCGCACTCCAGGAAGTCGTCGGTGAAGGGGGCAGTGGCGGGCGCGGACGCCTTCAGCAGGCGCTCCAGGAGGCGGGCCCAGAACTCGTCCAGAGCCTCTTCCAGGTTGAGCGAGGCACCGCGGTAGTAACGCCGCAGGTCGGCATAGAGGTCGCGGAACACACCTGCGTTGGGCCCATAGAGGCCGCCCAGCGCCGTCTGGAAGGACTCCTCCAGCCAACGCTCAGAACCATCCAGAAGTTCCAGGAAGTACGCTGTAACATTATACAAGGAGGTAAAGATCTCACACTCTTCATTTACACCCATCTTCATTGCTGCTTGGACTTTCCCTGCTCACAAATATAAAATTCATTCTACATGATGTGGTTAAAATGATTCAAATTCATCTATGGCCTGATCAGGGACAACTGTCCAGATCACAAAAATCCACCAAAGTCCCATGTGACGAATCTCACGGCAGAAAAAGCAGAAGCTCAGAACTCTCTAGATGCAGCTCATTTTGCTCAGAATTACAGTAAACCAGTCTTGGAGGGTGTCGGCCTTTATTTATGTGTGAGGGGCGTCATGAATAAGTCGATTTTTTCAGTAACTGCACGCTCTTTTATCTTGTATTAAATTGCACAAAGTACCTTTTCACAAGATTATATGGTACAGGCCAGACGAATTATCCATGGGACGTCCCAGGTTCAAACCCCACTTACTACCACAACACTAGATTTTACTTAATCCTGATATTGTGCTAAAAGAATATCAAATACTGTATATGAGTATATAAAGTTCACCTGGCTAATAAACGGCTTCCACAGTGCACTTGTATTATTTTGGCATAATAATAAATGTAACGTTTTTACATGACCTGCAAGAGACATCATACATGCCACAGGGCCGAGAAAATGAAGACGGCAGTCAGCAGAATAAAAATGGTCATCCACTTGAAATG
This sequence comes from Denticeps clupeoides, assembly GCF_900700375.1. Taxonomy (NCBI): domain Eukaryota; kingdom Metazoa; phylum Chordata; class Actinopteri; order Clupeiformes; family Denticipitidae; genus Denticeps; species Denticeps clupeoides. The sequence continues at coordinate 47,042 of NW_021630105.1, forward strand.
ATCCTCTAGTGAAGCAGAACCTCCAACAGAGACCAGTCTTCTCATTTTGTTTCTTGGATTTACAGGAGTTTAGATTTATTTGAGAAGAATTGGCTTTTTGAAGCTGTTATGTATGTAATTACATGTATTTAATATTGCCGGGCCATTAAGAGGCTATAAATCACATTGAAGCATATTATTTGGTTTGTACAGTGTTTGTCGCTGTACAAGTTTGCACTGACACTTGTAAGAACCGCAACCCGTTAACCTATATTCAGTAAGAGGAGTCGTTCCGAGCTGAGCGTACCCCAGGCAGATGGTGCCCATTAGAGTCCCGCCTCCAAGAAGCAGGTAGCACCTTGTACCGCCCTCTCTGCTCCAGACATTAAATGTGCATGTACTTGTCAGCACTCGTGTTTGTGCAAAAGCGCTCAGATCAAGGGGAGCGGGTTCTAATGATAGGATGGTATGATTCCGTCTCAGCGTCCATCACCGATGCGACACGTTTTCCATTTCCTCTTCATTTCAAGGCGCTCTCACGGGCGCGTCTGACCGCAGAAGAATTTTCTTTGTGCCTCAGCGGTTTAATGAGACAAAGACGAATCTTTTAAGTTCAACTTCAAAGCCCTGTGTGAGGCGCATGTATAATGCTGCCAACACCCTAAAAACAACGATCTCAGGCACACGGTCAGAAGAATGCCTGTCTGAAATGAAAAAAATGTCATGTCCTGAGGGTTTTATGGTCTTAAGAGCAGAAAGTCTGTGTTTGCTTTTGTATTCTTCTGTAAATCTGCATATTTTAATTTTAAAAAGCCATTCTTTAAAGCCTGACATGTGCCAAATTATACGAGAACTGAGCCCAAAAATCCTCGGAAACAGCCTTTGTGGAGTGATTGTCAGAATGTACAGAGGAGTTGGAGGCTCTGTGATGGGTAGGCCTCGTGAAGTTCAAAATTACAGTGAAATTCTGAAATTTCAACTTGAAAGCTGATTAATAGTGCAGAAATTCTCTTTGCATTCTGTACAAGTATGTTTGCACAGGTTGAAATAAATCAATGAATCTATTTGTCTAATTTTCTAACCCAAATCTAAAGAAATTAGGATTTTCTACAGCATTTTTCCCTGAAGCAAGAAAACCAAAATTTACATTTACAGCATTTGCCAGACGCCCTTATCCAGAGCAACTTACAATCAGTAGTTACAGGGACAGTCTCCCCTGGAGACACTCAGGGTTAAGTGTCTTGCTCAGGGACACGATGGTAGTAAGTGGGGTTCCAACGTGGGTCTTCTGGTTCATAGGTGAGTGTGTTACCTACTAGGCTACTACCACCACAATACTACTATGCTACTACCACACCACACACCAAGTTCCTCTGGAATTTTGATTTAAATCTGTTAGATCAAGCAAATCAGAAGCAGTAGAGCAGAATAAAGTTGCTATACACTGTATTTAACATGTTCATTGTTAACATGTCCTTTAATGCAACGCATGCAACATCACTGTAAGAAAAGTAATAAAAATCACCTAGCGTCAGCGTAACACTTGGTAGACCTTTGACGTCCAGTGTAGAGCTGTTACCCCGAGCTTGTGCTAAATCAGCATGATCAGCATGGTAGGCATGATCGCTGAAATGATCGCTGCTTGTAAATGTGTTTTGGTGATTGGTAAAAGTATATCGCATGTTAAAAGTTAAGTTTTAATGAAAAGTTAAACCTTCATCAGGTGATGCATTTTAATTCTCGCGAGAGAGATGCCCAAATGGAGGCTGAGGAGGTGAAACGGATGCTAGACTCAGGAGATCATGCTTTAAACCTGTTAAAAAGCTCTACTCAGATAGCTGCTCTAGTCCAGGGCAGGTTGTGATGTGAGGTGTGGGTGGCTGGAAAGGTCGTCCCCCGAAACCCAGAACTCCAGTCTGGCCTGACCCCCGTCTCCTAATTCTCTTTTCTCCACCCTTTCATCCTCTCTTTCTTTTCTCCATCTCTGTTCAATTACCTGCACTCTCTCCTCACTCATCTCTTCCCCCCGCACTGGTGGTGCCCTTGCCAAATCGATTTCCCTGCACTCCTCCACACTCCCCCGGTGGCATTCTGGGTAAAGAGGTTGGCACACTGAAGCGGGTAGTTGTTATCTGCTTTAATTAGAGCAGCAGTCATTAAAACGCGCATTAAAAGGTAAGTGAACTGACGGAGCCGTTAATGCTAAATGAGCTCAGCAGAAACGTGGCCTGTGAGCTGTTCACACACACTTCATCCACCATGGATTCATCCACCATGTATTCATCCACCATGGATTCATCCACCATGGATTCATCCACCATGTATTCATCCACCATGGATTCATCCACCATGTATTCATCCACCATGGATTCATCCACCATGGATTCATACACCATGGATTCATCCACCATGGATTCATCCACCATGTATTCATCCACCATGGATTCATCCACCATGTATTCATCCACCATGGATTCATACACCATGGATTCATCCACCATGGACCTGACGCCCAGTTTAGCTAGTGAAGCTGGAACTCACTGTCGACGTTGCGGTACTGGGCGTTGAGGGAGGCCTGTACGGAGCGACCCGCCTCCCTCACCAGCCCCTCGAACTCCCTCCGGCTCAGGTTGGACAGGGTCTCCTCCATGGCGCTGGTGCAGCAGGTGTAGCCCTGGGGACAGACGCGGAGGTGCTCCCCTGCAGGAGGAAACCATACACAGGCATGAGCAAGGATCATGGCTCACGGCGGTGAACAATGCAACTCTGGACCGAAGTTCCCTGGCACGATGGGAGCATTACAGTCCTGTAGATGGCAGTAACGTTCAGTGTCCACACCAGCAATGGAGACCAGTGACCAGATGTAAACGTCTGTGGGACGGGTTAATAACCGAGAACTAACCGGTTAGGTCATAAACAATAAACGAATGTGGGTCCCCAATTAAAATAAAAAGAGGGATGTCATTTTACAGGGACAAAGTCTACAAAAAAGGTTACAATGTTACAATGTGATACAATATGATATGACATACGTTATAATATGACGTTACATATATGTGACACGTTATAATATGTTAAATTACGTTGTATCATGTACATATGTTACAAAGCTCTCAGACACTGCCATCACTGCCATCACTGCCACTTTAAAAAAAAGACACATGAAAACAGAATGATGGTGAAGCTGGCATGAAGCTGCATTAAACCAACCGTGGAGACAAAATGATCCTTTAGAGAAGCAAGCGTCAGCCAATTAAAAAAGTCAAATGTTAATGAGGGTTGCCATACCCAGCAGAAGTGCACAGCCTGAAATAATTTCACCCCCAAAACACACACGCCCACACGGCAAACTGCAGTCCCTCAGCAGGTCGGCAGTGTGTGCCCAGCCCTGCCCAGTCCTCCCACTGAAGCCTGGTGGGGAACTGGAGCGAGAGAAGCTATCACTGCCATGCATTTTTTATAATGTCTGCCCCATGCAGGAAAAAGAAGAGAAAAAAGCACAAAGAGGCTGAATTGACATATTTATCGAGGTACATCTTTGAAGCAGGTGCAGCTAATGTGACAAAGTCAAATAAAAATTGGTGGATGGTGTAAATAGCTGCACTTTAACTAATGTGTCCCCCAAAAATGTTTTGATCCGCTTTTTTGTTCAGAAGCCGGCACACACATGACTGAAAATACACCATAAAGGAAAAAACTGTAAATCTGGCTCTACAAACTGCCAGTATGGGGCATAAAAGGGCGCAGAGGTAACTTACTAATAAGAAGGTGCAGCAAAGTCTTTGCTTGCCTATCAAATCTCCTGCTCACCTTTTTAATAACAGCGGCATTTAAGCCACAGAAGACTTCAGCGTGTGCCGCACTGAGGTGATTTAATGCGCCGGAGTCGCCCGCGGGGAAAGTGCGAGTCTGTGAGAAAGCCGAATGAGGTGGGGATAGTAAGATCATATTCCACGGCTGCCGAGGAGGACCTCAATCTCATTAAACATCTCATCTCCGGCTGCCTCACGAGGGCTTGTCCATTTCAGCCAGCAGGCTGTCCGCGAGTGTGCCCTGCATTTCAATTTCTGCTGACAAGGGACCGGGGAGGACAAGACAGATGCATCTGCTCTCCTGCTCCAACCCACCATGCAGGGAGAAAGACCAGCATTCTCCAATATAACTAGAGATCATACGCTGCAAAGTCAAAACCTCAAATTAATGAACACTGTTTGACATTAATTTGCTTACATTACAAAATGTTGCGTAAAATATTATGTAACATTACAATATGTTAAGTGATCTGTATAGTTGTTTTGCCTGTATTAATTTTAGTTTTAGTCGAGTCTTTGCATCAAGCTGTCATTTTAGTCTTAGTCATGTCCAGAATCATTTTAATCTAGTTTTAGTTGACTTTAGTCTAGTTTTAATCAATGAAAATTGACAAAATATTATTTTAATCAAACCAATTTCATAGTTACTCTTATTAATATATTATTGTTACTTTATATACTCACGAATACTCTACATCCATTCCTTTTTGTCCCTGCCAACTGCTCACCCATAGCAATTAATGCCATGATTGCATATTGTGGAAGTGAGATACAGGAAACAGAAATACTGCATAAAAATAATAATGCGATTAAATGAAATAACGTCTTCTTTCCTTTTCATCAACAAAAATGTGTTTTTATTTTTATTTAGTTTTAATTTTGTAAACCATATTTAGTCGCAAACAATATTACACATTATATTTCATTGTAGTTATCTTCACATCAACAGCATTTATATTGCATCTCGTCTTCGTCACAAAGGTTTGTTCAAAAATTCTGTTTATTTATATAACATGATAACGGTTATGATATTACTTTACATTACCTTCTGTTACACTGCGATGTGTTACACATGATATCTTATAGTTTAGTGGAAGTACTGAGTCTTCATGAGACTGAAAATTGAAAAATGACAGTAATGTGGATAAGGTATCCTGATTGCGTAGTGCCACTGGTCACTTGGTGAAATTTCCACCTCTAGTGTAGTACTGGAAATGAACGCCTTTAAAACAGCTTTAAGGTTTTGGTATGTGTGTCCCATTTGAATCCCAGCCAAAATCAAGAAAGAAAATCTCTTGATCCTGTTCTTTAAGCTCCTGCCCTCTTTCTGTCTCTCTTTCCCTCTCTACTGCCTTGCATTAGTTGTTCTGGACCCAGTCAGTGTTCCGCCTCTGAATACACCAGGGTCAGTGGAACACTGATTGCTTGATTCAGATCTGTTGGTCTCTGGAACGGAACAAAAAAACAGTCCCTGAGGTCTTGGCTGAGAAATCTGTGCCACGAAGCAGAGCTTCCCAATCCTGGTCCCTGGAAGAACATCTTAACGTTACCCTAACCATGCTCAGAAGACCATTTTACACCAAATGTTGGATGAATTGGGTTATTTGGGTCCATACGACATTTTAGAAGGTTTTATTATGCGGAAAAACAATACAGAATTTTAATCAAAAATTTGCCTCATTCTTTAAATTATCGTTCATATAATTTATTTGGAGTATTTTAAATTGTGGCACAATATTTCATTAATATATAATAAATATAGAACAAATATAATGTTTATAATATTCCCAAAATAGTTTTAGAACCATGCATCACAATGCTGTTTAATTCTCACCATAATAAACTACACATATTGTACCTTTAAGTAATTTCAACATTGCACAGTAATACCACATGCACACAGGAAATAACTGAATTAGCAGTCTGGTCGTCCCACACTGACGATGGGGGACCAAAATCCAGAATCGGGGCCATTTGTTAATGGCAGTGATATTTTTCCTCATTCATCTCTAAAACGTCCCCTGGGCCCGGCCGCCGCCATCAACCCACACCGATTCTTCCACAGGATCTGCTTTGATAAATGGCCAGTGTGGGTAAATTGGATTGTGAGCGGCATCCCCCAGTTCTGGTTCAGCAGATCGCCACAGCTCGCCTGCACCGTTCTCTAAATCACTTCCCTCCTATAATCACATCACCAAGATGTTAGGTAATTGCTAAATGCCATTAAACATTTACGCCGCCAATTCGGTTACTGAGAGCTTGGGGACAATTTGCATGTATTACCAAAGCTCACGAGGACACGGATAAAGCAGGTAGATGTTTAAGCGTGGTGGTGGGGTGGACCACACATACAATATGCATCTTCATTTCACTTCATTTCTCCTCAGCCTGGGAAACTGGCACTGATCCTGAAAGTCATCTTCAAGGAGCTGTGGGGAAATGGGCCAATGTGTCAAAGTCACTTTCATCCCAAATGAGACCCGCCTCATGGGTTTGAGCTCATGACGCATGAAGGATCTTCACAGTTGTCAGAGCAGGAACTCAACCGAGCCACAACATAATGGCACGGGCTATGTAACGATTTTAATATGGTTCGGTAAAAAGGAAACATTTTCACAAACCCGACCTGCTGACCCCAGTTGTGAAACACTTCAGTTTAAGCTGATTGGGCCATGAATTTGTTTTCATGCATTTTACATGGATGTAATGTTAGTAGTGACCCGTCACCTGATCTAAAAGATGAGGTGGTCCATCAAGAACTCATCTCCAGTGACAGAGAAGCATAAATCATGCGGCATATCGAGGAGTGAGAACCATTTTGGGATATGAACAAAAACCAAACCACTTATCACAGAGAAGCGCTTGTGACTATTTTTGAAAATTAGAAATGAAGAAAAAAAAAATATATATATATATATATATATATATATATATATAAGTCAGCAAATTGTCACTTGTGCCATCATGGATCTCACCCCTCAGCTGAACGGGCGTGTTGCCAGTGTCGGTGTGAACAGGCCCCGCCCCCAGGATCCAACCAGCACATCCCACCGCTGCTGTGAGAAATATGAAGTCAATGAAGGATTTCCTTCATCCTTTTCACTTAGTCCATCCCCCCTCTGCATCACTTTCTACACTAAACTATTAATAATCATATTCATATTACTTTTAAATAAATAATCATATTCATCTTACTTACTTCTATTACAACTGGCCAAATCACATAATTTAAAGGGCAAATATCAGGATTTTACTGTGAGCGTGATATATGCTGTGTTTAGATAGCATTTCTGTAAATCACCCATAAACACATAAACCGCTCAGAGGAAACTGTCCGACCTCCCTAATCTCCGGCATTAACGCTGACCTTATTCTGAAAAGTGGGTGCTGTGGGCGGGCTGAGGTCGCGGGGAAACTGCGGGGTGAACTAAGCCGCTAAAGAGTCGCCATCATTTAACACAACACCCCATAATCTGCACACAACGCATTAAAGCCAGAATTTAAAATGCAGTGACAGCAGCGTGGCGGGACAACGAGGGAAGATGAAAAAACCTCTGTGTGTTGGGGATTATATCCATACCATCCGTTGGGTGTTATATATTAATGTGAGTTGGATTCATACAAGACCAAAGCTCAAGCTGGACACCGATGCCTGTTGGCACACAAAGGCTGTGAATATATGGAGCAGGGATTAAAGTATATCAAGGAGATTATCATACAGAGGACAATACGGAGGAGAAAACCAAGACTGAGCTTCTGTCTGGACCTGTCTGATGACAATCCCGCATATTACAGGCAAAAAAAAAATAGATATCTGCAGTAAATGGTGATAGTAGCCTAGTGGGTAACACACTCGCCTATAAACCAGAAGACCCAGGTTCAAACCCCACTTACTACCATCGTGTCCCTGAGCAGGACACTTAACCCTGAGTGTCTCCAGGGGGGGACTGTCCCCGTAACTACTGACTGTAAGTCGCTCTGGATAAGGGCGTCTGATAAATGCTGTAAATGTAAATGGCCGAAAAACCATATCCCAAATAGTGCTAGACGATTTATATATCAGCATTTTCTATGAAGTGTGCTAAATGTATAAGCCACTGGCTGGATATTCATCATTATATTGGTGTATAACTTGATGTATAAGATATAAGCAACATTTTAATGTGTCACAGAAACATTAAACATTATAAATGCTTCGTTTATTCATTTAGTTGGTAAAATTTATCGGCATTTAAGAAAAGCTGGGGAATTAAATAAATGAATTTTCTCAAAAATTACAAACACAAAATCCAACGAATCTCCTACAGAACAAAATTCTGCCTTTTGCCTAGAACATAAAGTGATGTGCTGATATGGACATTATGAACAGCCAGTCCGCGCCCCCAGATCCGGATACATGTGTCAAATATGGATTCGTTATATGGTTCTTAATAAAAACGAACCTAAACCTGGTCCTTAATTAAAAATTGAGTCTAGTGTAAAATGTTCCTTAGACATCAAAAGATACACAAACAAGCTGTTTCTCTGAATTTGAATGTAACATGTTACCATGATTTGCCCATAAATGGTCTGTTGGCAGGGATGTTTAATATAAATGGAAATGGGTTTTGTAAAAGAAAAATGTTTTTTAAATGAAAAGGCAGTTTCCTGTTTTATCCACTGTTCTATCGCTCCTTTTCAAAGCCATTTTAATGATGCATTACTCTTCTTTATCACTCAATTATTCATGCGCTTTGTCTACCTTCCACCTCAATTCGTTCCATCCCGATTCTCTCAGCCTTCCTGATTTTTACAGGGTCACGTCTTCAGGCGCCGCCACGGTTCAGGTCCACCGCGGAGGTGCTGAAATCGTGGCGCCGCACTGCCTTGGTTTAAAAGGCCCCGACCTCTGCCCCCCGGCCAAGGCCAGCACGCCGGGGCCGTAAACACGACTGATGCCCCGTCACTGTGTGCCGCGAGAAGCGACATCAAAGCCGCTCTGCTGCGCCCTCTTAAAGCGCTGAAAATGACGCTATAATTGTTTTCTGGGGCCATTTCATTGTAAATGAGCGCGCTTGGCGGTGTAAGGGACAGACATGTCCGAAGGTGTGTGTGTGTGTGTGTGTGTGTGTGTGTGTGTGTGCGCACCCCACTGAGCTCGGGCTACTTTGTAAAGTCTGTATCTGATTTAGAATGTGCTACCGTACACATCTATATAATCTTTATTACCTTTGGAGAAGGGCTTAAAAAGTGAAGAATGTGCTTCATAAAAAAGCAGAAATGGAGGTGTCTAATGAGCTCCTCTGATCCTCGGAGGGAGTGGTGTGGCCTCCTCCTCCTCTGGACTTTATTAGAAGGCCAAGTTTGCAGCACAGCGACACATGGGAGGTTTTTTTTGGTGCCGCATACAATTATTCTGCCAAAGCGTTCTGTGAGAACCCTGAAGGTTTCCGACATGGCAAGCCTGCTCAGGCATGGCCCCAATTACCACAGCTCGCTTTCTGGGATTTATCATGAAAGACTTGAAAGTCACAAGCTCATCTGAAGGCCAAACGTCTCCAAGAAGCGCTTTACTTTCTACGCATTACATATAATAACATTGAAAAGGCCTTTATTTATTCTAGATTAGGCCGTATGATGTTTCCAAAGCGTTTTACTACTCTGCTCTGTCTGCCAGCCTTGTGTGTGTGTGTGTGTGTGTGTGTGTGTGTGTGTGTGTACAGAGCCTCAGAATTTACCAACACACACCTACCACGGTACCTGATGCAGTCTGGATGCGAGCTTCGGGGGTATTTTTAGGCGCGTTCAGGTCTCGCCGCTCAGATGTTCCTGGGGGAGCAGCGGCGTGGACTAATAAGAGGGAAGATCCCAGCCTGGGAGCGGCGACGCCCGCAGAGTGGGGGAACCGCTGGACGATGACGGCATTGTAATGAGGTGACAGCGAGGGCCGCGCCCAGGGGGACTGCTGCTGAGTCTGTAATCCCACCATCATTAGATTACTGCGTTTGTCAAGTCACATTTCAGAGAAGGGACAAGGGACATTTCACTCTTTTTTTACTGCTAATAATAGGCAGCAAAATTCAAGAAACGGGCTGCAAACGTGGAAGTGCGCAGAGACAGGCGAATTACTGACAGATTGAAGGCTTTTTTTGAGTGTTTATAGAACCTTTAAACTCCAGATTTAAAGATTACTAGTCATGTTTAATGATATTTTTGGATCGTTTTTAAAGATCCACGGAATCCCTGCTGTGAGTTTCGTGCAGGTGATGCAACTCGCCATCAGCAAGTATTTCTGCAGTAGGTCGGTCTTAAAAAAAATCTCCCGTTTGCCACATTTATACCCTGTTTATACCATCTATACCATGCAGATTAAAAGGACCCCAGTCATGATCAAACTCTTAGCTCTTACCTTATCCGATATTATGCCTAAAAGCTATAACTAATAATTCATTTTTGTCTCACGACCCGGGTGATCTCAGATTTTTGTCTGTAAAATTCAAGATCTGCAAAGTCTGTAAGTTTCCCTATAAAATACAAAGCATAAACATAAAATGCAGTCAAACCAAAAAACGTAAAGGTGAAAGATCAGATTAGAGTATCGGGGTTAATGTCAATCTGATGCCATGCAGAACATAATTGATTATATGGTAATGATGTTGCTTGGTGAATTTCTGGTTAAAATGTAGTGCTGTAGTGACAGGGCTCCGGGATTCCCTGTATTCAGATCAGGCAGCCACTGCTGGCCCTACTTTTTAACTAGGACGTTTTATCTGACGCCATCCGAACGTCCTGCCGACTGGTGCGGGACGCCTGTGTGGACACCTTGAAAAACGGCTGGTGCAGACGTCCGTGTGAACGAGGCTCTAACTCTCATCTCACTGATGTATTTGAAAACGTAATGTGAGGACTGATGGGACTGATCATAATGCATTGATAATCGAGGCCTTTATTCCCATTTATCTGCTGCACTGCATGCATGAAGACTCTTGCTCTTTGACCTGCTTCAAATTGCCATATTTAGCTCACCTGAAACATGGATTACAAAGTAAGGATTAGCGAGAGATTATCTGCGCGTTTCAAAGTGCTCCAATCCCACGGTAAATTATACGAATGAGACTCGACCGGACCATCCAGATTAGCGCTGCCAGCACTAAAGAGAAAGTTCCTTTTGAAAAGTGTGGTGACCTGAGTGCACATCGCATGTCCTTCACACACACACACACACACACACATCTCTACAGCCTTTAATTAGCAGACGACTGGGGAGATTACATATCGCGAGTGAACAAACATATGCGCTCTGTGCTGTGATTCTGCAGGGAGTCTCCAACCCTGCCGTCCCACGTGGCAGAGGAACATTCGAGATAATACTGCCTCTTCAATCCATTACAAACGGCACATTTACAGAACATTTATTTCTTATTTCTCCAGAAGCACACACGGTATGTCCGTATCTGCTGCAGAGCTGTCGGGTCGAGTTTGTGCGGCCTATAGTACCTGTCCTTTCCATATGATTCGCTGCCTACTGCATTTGTGTGCATTGGCGTCTGCATGCAAATTCAAATTTAATTTTATTTGTCACATACACAGTCATACAAGGTATGATGTGCAGTGAAATGCTTTTTGCGACTGCTACAGACCACAGTATTGCAAATGTTGCAAGTAAACAATGAACCAATATGCAAATATTGCAAACATAACCAAATATTACACTTTTACGTCTTTAACATACAATATGTGTAACTGACAGGGTGAAGGTGTGCAAATGAGTTACAGTTTTTTTTACAATGTTTAAAGAAAATAGAAAAAGAGCCATAAAAAAGAGCAGTAAGGTAAAAAGCGCAGAGTCATTTTGTGCAAAGTGGTTTTGTAGCAGCATGCGGCCGGAGCCTCGTGAGAGTCCTGGAGTGACACGTCCCTTCCAGCTTCGGGGATTAGACCAAGCACGGCCTCACGTTTCCACCACGTCTCTCCTCATCGGGCTCATGATCTACGGTGACGAGGCCTGGACCCGCTAATTCATCCTTTCACTGGCCTGTAAAGGGGCTTAACTGACCGAGCATGAAACCGATAATCTGACACTGGCGGCCGTGACGCCAAAACGAGCCTCCAAAGCGCTGAAGGAGAACCGCAACCGAAACGAAAGCTTTTGGTACAGATCCCCTTATTTTTTAGCCATACACTAAAAAATAAGGGGACCACATACTGTCCACTACAGATTAATGTCTTCATCGGCCAATCCCTCAAAAACCTACATTTACATAATTTACCAGACGCCCGTATCCAGAGCACCTTACAGTCAGTAGGTACAGGGACAGTCCCTCTGGAGACACTCAGGGTTAAATGTCCTGCTCAGGGACATGATGGTAGTAAGGGCTACTACTGTATCTGGTGTCACCTCAGACCAAAAGAACGTCTGACAAGAAGCGCATCTATATATTTCAGGCCAGGAATCAATGGAACACTTGAATGTTCGGTATTTTACATTTCTACATCTCTGTTGGCCATCCGGTTCTCTGCATCATGAGCACAAAAAGTCTGTAGACCAGCAGTAACCTTCACCCCCCCATCTATCAACACAATCACATTAATATTGATATTACTCCACAACTGTATAGACAGTAAGATGCAGTGAAAGTGACATGATTGTCATTGTGAGACACTGCAACACAGCACACGGTGTGTGGGCACAGGGCCTTCATCAAGGGGACCTCAGGGGCACCTTGGCGGATCAGGATTTGAACCTGCAACCTTCTGGTTAGGGGCCGCTTCCTTAGCCGCTGGACCACCACTGGAGCACCAGTGCCAAACACATCATTACTGAGCAGGACGTCAGGGGTTCACAGCTTCTCCAATAACCAAACACCAAAAACGGCCTCACATGGCTTCAATTTACAGGAGACACTCTACCCACGTAGTGGCTGCGGTGGCGTGGAAATGTTCACAACCCCCCCATACCGTACAAAACCGCAGCAGATCGTGACAGAATGGCAAGCAGAACTGGTGGAGCCACATCACGTTTCCACATATAAGACCATCTAGAAGGTTCTGCCAGGGATCAAAAAGCAGACAATGAGGATGTGGAGCACACGGTGACACGGTGAAACGTGTCCTCTGTATTTAACCATCACCCTTGGTGAGCAGTGGGCACCATGATAGGCGCCCGGGGAGCAGTGTGTGGGGACGGGACCTTCATCAAGGGGACCTCAGTGGCACCTCGGGATCCGAACCGGCAACCTTCTGATTACGGGGCCACTTCCTTAACCGCCAGGCCACCGCTGCCTCCAGAGGAACATAGCAGAGGATTCGAACTCTTTCACTGTGCATCTCTGCTACTAAGGACACACTCACACACGTACCAATACACAAGACATAGAGGGGACAAGGAGACACGACCAAAAATCCACCCATCACCATGTGATGGAGGCTGGAGGAATGTGTCCAGATGTCATTTAGAGCTGAGCCACCACCATGGAGCAATACAGTGATTCTGCGCAAGTGACATAACAGTGTGTGTGTGTGTGTGTGCAAGCACACACACACACACACACACACACACACAAACACCATTAGCTTTTCACTAAAGAGATCCTCCCAGTCAAACACAGGTGTGTGTGTGTGGAGTGAAAAGACCTGAGTGTAACCTGGCAGCAGGCCCCACGAGTGCAGTCACGTGTGTGTGTGTGTGTGTGTGTGTGTGTGTGTGTGTGTGTAGATCAGAGCTGGTGTTTCCAAGGCCCAACTGAGTTCCAACGCCGAGACCATCGATCCTCAAGACCCGACAAGCAGCAGCGGGTGTGGCATCCTGAAGGTAACAACACACACACACACACACACACACACACACATTTCCCACAGAAGACTGACTGAAGAAAAAAACCTTTGTGTCAGATTAGATTTTGAATTCCGCTGCGGTGTGATGAGATGCTGCTCCGCCGCGACTGCATGCCAGACAACCATCAGACATCTGTCCCCATCACTCCTGTCCCCAACACCCCCGTCCCCAACACCTTCGTCTCAGTGCCACGCTGGCCGGAGAAAAACATGAAAAACAAAAAAAAGAGACAACGTCCAGAATCCGTAATCTCGGAAACAGGCCATCTCCACCTCAGTTCCATGGATCAGTAACGTGACTGTGACATTCACAATCCCACAATGCATCACAAAAAACAATACGAGCAAGAAAAGCTAAGAAACGGTGTGGAGACAAATGAGCAGGGATCCGTCATTATTCACCAAGATTCCGACTCGCTGTCATCATGAAGAACGTCTGGTCCCTTCAGGGGAAAATCTGTGGCTTTCCCCCCAAATTCTCATATTACTATCACATTATTCTTTCCTAATTGTTCTCTTTTATAAAGAACCAATAAAATCCAATTCAAAACTCGGGCTGCTCTAACGGCAGCTTTTTAATTTCCAATAACCACAAGCGCAGTGCATGCAGAACCAATTCATGCACAGACCTCTGATTAGACCAAGTATTATACGTGTGAATTCATAATTCCATTTCATTGATCATTTTCAGCAGGATTCGATTAGAGATTTGACTAGAAATCATGTGCTGTTGCGGTGATTGATTGCGTATCGTATTGCATCGCGACGCAGCTGCCAATACCCACCGCCGGGCAGGAGAGAACGGTCGATAAGAGAATAAGGAACATGCACAGAAACCAAAACAGATCATTATCGACATTTAAACTGTAAAAAAAAGAGAGAATAGAGATGGAAAGATGAGCAGCGGGGAGAGGACAGTAGTGAACTGGAGCAGAAAAAACGAGATGGGCGTGCGAGGAGATGTCTTCATGGGTGTGTCCCAATTCCTCCTCCACGGCAGAGAACGTGGCGTTATTAAAAATCACACCGTGCATAAACTAACCCAGTTCTGATGGCCACCGATTTTTCTCTTTTTTTCCGTAAATGGCCTAAATATATGTAACATTATCCCACCTTTGTCTGAATCCTCCGCAGGGCTCGGGGTCTCGCCCAGTCATCTAAAGAACAGCACACAATGTGGGGCCATTTCATGTAAAGATGGCCGACTTGGGTGTCACCACCCCGACTCCCGCACAATAGCAGGCATCTCCAGTTACTTTTTGCCCTAAACAAATGATATAGGAAAACCTCTCCCTCCCGTGTACACGACTGAAAGAAAGCAGGTAATGCAAGGACTGTTAAAAAGCTCATGTAACCTTCCACAGTAAAATGTAGGTATTTTATGACACCTTTATATCATTATAAAAGCTGCCTTTTATTATACATGCACATTATAATTCAAATATTGCGGGAAGGCCCGTATTAAATTGTTTTTCCCCTGCAGAAGCCCACAATTTGTCTTACATGAATAAAATATGATTCTGGCTTTGAAGGGGTGCCTTTCCCCAGCCGTGCTTTGTGCACGGTGTCATTGAGACAGAACGAGGTGACCTTGAAAATCTCCACTGAGCCAACCGGCAATCTCCGGCCCAGAACACCATTAACAACATTTTACATTCGTATTCATTTATAGTTTGCCATGCCCTAATATATCAGTAATGATCATTTATTCCAGTTCTGCTTATCTTATGCATGCAACTTAATATTTTTTAATTGTGATTTTTCTTATTTTTCTTATTACTGAGGTCAAATACTCCACAATGCAGGTTGCTGGTTCTAACGTTTTTTCAGCGGTGTCTGTCACCAAGACGTCACATGGTAGTAAAGCGTTGAGACGCTCTTTAATCTGTTCACAAGACGTTCCTCATCCAACGCAGACAAGAACCTGCGGCCTGTCCCTCAGCCTGGAGACCCGCTGTCTGCCTGTCCGCCAGCAGCGCTGTGATTGGATTACGCCGTTGGCACATCAGTATTCAGGCTATGGTTCTGATATCCAGACTGTGGTGCTTTACCTGGCCTGGTTACACCAGGTCACCAGCATCAAAACGCACGGCCATATGTCCCGCATTTTCAAGAGCACTTTACTCATCCCGCCGGTGCACTAAAGTACACTCGGCATTTATCACAAGCTCACACCGCAGGGTACACGTGGGTGGGGGATGTATAGAACGCCATTTACATCCAGATCATTGTCGTACATTAACTTCCCATCAAACATACAGCCACACAATTCTTACTTCTATAATAACGACATTCAGAAGTCTAATAATGTAATGTGGCTGTTCACCAGAAGTGTGTGTGTGTCTGTGTGAGTGTGTGTGTATGCGTGTGTGTATGTGTCGGTGCGTGGGTGTATGTGTGTGTGTATGTATGTATGTATGTGTTCATGCAAGTGAATGTGCGTGTGTGTGTGTCTGTGTGTGCGTATGCATGTATGTATATATATATATATATATATATATATATATATATATATATATATGAGTGTGTGTGTGCATGTGTGTGTGTGTGTGTGTGTCTGTGTATTGTGTGTGTGTGTATGTGTGTGTGCATGCGTTTGCGTGTGTATGTATGTGTGTAAGTATGTGTGCATGCGTGTGTGTGTATGTATGTATGAATGTGTGCATGCGTGTGTGTGTGCATGTGTGTGCGTGTGTGCATGCGTGTGTGCGTGTATGTATGTGTGTGTGTGTGTGTATGTATGTGTGTGTGTGCGTGTGTCTGTGTATTGTGTGTGTGTGTGTGTCTGTGTGTGCGCATGCATGTATATATATATATATATATATGTGTGTGTGTGTGTGTGTGTGTGTGTGTGTGTGTGCATGTGTGTGTGTATGTATGTATGTGTGCATGTGTGTGTCTGTGTATTGTGTGTGTGTATGTGTGTGTGTGTGTGTGTCTGTGTATTGTGTGTGTGTGTGTGTGTCTGTGTATTGTGTGTATGTATGTGTGTGTGTGTGTTGTGTGTGAGTGTGTGCGTGTGTGCATGCGTGTGTGTATGTATGTGTGCATGCGTGTGCATGTGTGCATGCGTGTGTGTGTATGTATGTGTGTGTGTGTGTGTGTGTGTGTGTGTGTGTATGTGTGTGCGTGTGTCTGTGTTGTGTGTGTGTGTGTGTACAGCATCTATCCTGTTGCACCTCAGCACGTTCCTCTGTGCAGCTCCAGTGTAACTCTGGTGTGAAAGTGTCTTCATGTCGCCAGTTGAGGAACTTGGGAGATGATTCACGGTGACTCAGTGAGCGACTCTTCCAGACGCCACCAGGTCCTGCTGCTTCAGCTCCAGCCTGATAAGAACTGTTCATGGTTTCATGGCATGATGCCGCCTTCCTGCACCTGAACAGACAGGCCTGCAGCAGTCACACCCACAACACGCGACCCGCAACACGCAACCCGCAACACGCGACCCGCAACACGCGACCCGCAACACGCAACCCGCAACACGCGTGGGAGACTCGTTCATTTCTGGGGCGTCTGAGGCGGCATTTTAAACGAGAACCGAGCGGCGAGAGACATTTCGGGGTTCCTTACCCGAGATCTCCGACTGGGGGACGCCGTGCAGGGTGAACCCCTTCCCGCTGTAGAACTGGCGGACGTCCGAGCAGCTCCGCGCTTTGCTGGCCGCGTTGTCCGCGAACGACGGGACGGCGACGGCGGAGAGGAGCAGGACCGTCGCCGTAAAATCCATTTCTGCGAAGTCACTTCCCGGACGGTCGGAACAAGGCGCGGCCACGGCGCTACATCCCCGGGCGCCACGGTCCTCTCCCGGCGCTGGACAGGAATGATGCTGCTGGTCCTCTCCGCGGCTCCACCTGCAGGGTGGCGCTGGAACACGCCCCCTGACGTCGCTGCGTGGTGCAGCGCAACATCTGCCTTTCATTCTGCATTTCTCTCTGTGGTGACCAATTAACATGTGAAGAAAATATGACTGCAGTTATTGACCAATCGAAGGGCTCAAAAGTTGGTTCAAATCCCGAACTTCGAGGTTCCACTGAGGTCCCCTTAATAAAGGACCCATTCCCACACACTGGTCCCCGGGCGCCTGACATGGTGCCCACTGTCACCAAGGGAGACGGTTAAATACAGAGGACACATGTCACCTTTCCTTCCAACATGAGTTATCGAACATGAGTTATCGAACATGAGTTATCGAACATGAGTTATCGAGCATGAGTTATAGAACATGAGTTATCGAACATGAGCTATAGAACATGAGTTATCGAACATGAGTTATCGAACATGAGTTATCGAACATGAGTTATCGAACATGAGCTATCGAACATGAGCTATAGAACATGAGTTATCGAACATGAGTTATCGAACATGAGTTATCGAACATGAGTTATAGAACATGAGTTACCGAACATGAGTTATAGAACATGAGTTATAGAACATGAGTTATAGAACATGAGTTATAGAACATGAGTTATAGAACATGAGTTATCGAACATGAGTTATAAAACATGAGTTATCGAACATGAGTTATCGAACATGAGTTATAGAGCATGAGTTATCGAGCATGAGTTATCGAGCATGAGTTATAGAACATGAGTTATCGAACATGAGTTATAGAACATGAGTTATAGAACATGAGTTATCGAGCATGAGTTATAGAACATGAGTTATCGAACATGAGTTATAGAACATGAGTTATAGAACATGAGTTATCGAGCATGAGTTATAGAACATGAGTTATCGAACATGAGTTATAGAACATGAGCTATAGAACATGAGTTATCGAGCATGAGTTATAGAACATGAGTTATCGAACATGAGTTATAGAACATGAGTTATAGAACATGAGTTATCGAGCATGAGTTATAGAACATGAGTTATCGAACATGAGTTATAGAACATGAGCTATAGAACATGAGTTATCGAACATGAGTTATCGAACATGAGCTATCGAACATGAGTTATAGAACATGAGTTATCGAACATGAGTTATAGAACATGAGTTATCGAACATGAGTTATCGAACATGAGTTATAGAACATGAGTTATCGAACATGAGTTATCGAGCATGAGTTATAGAACATGAGTTATCGAACATGAGCTATCGAACATGAGTTATAAAACATGAGTTATAGAACATGAGTTATAGAACATGAGTTATCGAACATGAGTTATAGAACATGAGCTATAGAACATGAGTTATCGAACATGAGTTATCGAACATGAGTTATAGAACATGAGTTATAGAACATGAGTTCTACCCGCATAACTACCAGCCCAGCCACATCCACCACATCATAATAAACTCAACAAAACTGAGGCCTCAAGAATTTAGAAAATGAAGACATGACTATTTCATATTCAAGTCGGTAACAATTGATCCCTGATCATCGCTCCAAGGCCACTGAGACACACGCCGTCTTCAGAGATTCTCTTCAATAATTCCATTCCTGCGTGTTGGAGGGGAAACGTCTCCTTTCCTCCTTTTGCAGAATTCCTCATTTTTATACAGAATTCTCATGAATCAGTTTTTTTATTCAAAGTTAGTTCTCATTATAACACGCCGTGTGGGATAAACAGCCTCGACCCAAAACCCCCTCAGGGAATATTTTACAGACAGCAGCATGGGACACCAGGGGAACTGGAAATGCACATGGCTGATTCATCTACTACACAATATTAACTGATTATTGGCTTTCATATTTCTTTTTCATTTTGTGATGTGCATTTTGAGTGGTTTTATGCTTTTAAATGAAGCAGAACCAAACGTCAATTCCACCACAACAGTGTTATTACTGAAATAAAATTTATTTAAAAAAATGAATCATTCCTAAACAGAATTCAGATTCAACTCTATTCATTTTAATAATTTTATTTAACATTTTACTACAATGTCCAGACAAAAATGTACCTTTATTTGAAGAATTAACCATTTACCCAACATTAAATCATTAGTATAGTTTAATGAAAACATTACAACCAATACATTAAGACTACCATCACAGCAGCATTATGTCTAAGCTAAAGCACAGAATAGTGCTGTCGTCAGAACAACAGAGTAATAGTCCTGAAATAAAAACCTACTTTATAAATTATTTAGATAAATATGTTAATTCAGAGCTTGAGTTTCTGTTAAAATCTATAAGCTACTGAAGTCATACTGGACTGGAAGAAGAATGAAAACACTCTGATTTTCAGAGAAATATTGTGAAGATGCTGACGTCCCCTTACATCAGAAGAGGATGAAATACGCGTATAAAAGGAAAAGACTTCGCTCTCTCCAGCTGAGATTAGACTAGTCCGTGAGGGGCTTCGGCCTCTCGTCTGAAGGGTTCTTCCACCTCTCCTCGTCTCAGGGCCCCGCCCTTCACCTCGCAGGCATGATGCGGGGACGCCGCGGCGCAGATTACACCGAGAGGTGGAGGAGCAGGAGCAGGACGAAGACGGTGCCGGGGCGGGGGGCGGAAATGTCAGCAGCTCCTTCCACCGTGGCCTTTGGAGTAGGGCGGGCGTACGGGGTTCGGGTCTCCTTGCCTTCGGGGGGTGCAGCGTGATCCGCATTTCTGCTCACAGCTGTAAGACGTGAGAAGAGATGAGACAGAAAAAGAAAAAGAAGGGCAGATAGTCATCAGAACAGAGATAAAAGAAGTGCTGGCGAACGCGTCTCTCTGCTGGTAACGTATTGCATGGCGTGTCGATGCGTGCAGCTGAATTCCACAGGGGGCCACGAACGAGGAGACCGCTGACATTCCAGCATAATTCATAATTCACCAGAGACGAGGACAGGTTATGTGTCAATTAGTCCCGAGAGGGCATTACACACACACACACACAGAAAGAACGGCCATTGTGAGCACAGCGCACACCTCATCGCATGCTGTGAAACGTGAACTGCGCCATGCGACGGTGACACGGTGACGGATGGCCTGTGCTCGTCGGGGATCTATATGCGCCATGCATGTGTGTTCACGTGCAATACGAGCCGTAATTGAATAAATAGACGTAACAGAACATTACTGTAAACGAACAGCGTGCACGCAGACGTTCGGCTTCATGCATAGAGAGGTGGAGCTAATTAACATCACGACCGGCGGAATGTTCCAGATTCCAGAACATTACTGTAAACGAACAGCGGAACATTACTGTAAACGAACAGCGTGCACGCAGACGTTCGGCTTCATGCATATTAAAGAGAGGTGGAGCTAATTAACATCACGACCGGCGGAATGTTCCAGATTCCACCTTTTCACCATGAGTATTCGTGCAGCCTGAATTTCTCGGCCTGCCTTATCCACCTCGGAATATTAATACTGCACGTTCACGCAGCAATTCCCGGGCGCGCCTGTTCTTGATCTACAAGCGGATTAAAATGCAGGAATCAGACACGCACGGAGCGAGGAGAGACATGGAGGAACACCACAAAGGCAGACACACCTCCCCGACGTGGAAACTCAACTCCCAGCGCTCACACAATGGCCATTGTGCTGCCGGAACAATACACAAAGGGCCCGTTCATCTCCGCATCACCGCGAGATGAGCGCTTTAATGCTGATTACAGCAATCGACAAGGGAGGGGAACAGCGAAACTGGCTGCTTTATTAAGAGGATCCCAGCATGCACCAGTGAGGTGTGAGGTCTACACTACAATTTAAAGGTTTACAGTCATTAGTGATTAGTGAACTCTACATGTATGCAGATTTTCTGTCATTAACAGAGTAATTTACAACATGAACACAACATGAACATGTATATATCAAATTCTCACGCAGTGGGTATACATGCGAGCCATCTTAACTGATGGCTGATCATAAAGAGCGCAGGCCACGTTCAGTTTCAGGAGTGTAGTATAAAACTCTCTGTGGGTCCCATTCATTCTATATTTCAGGCCTCGGGGGGTCCCCCGTCTAGGAATTGTCCCCCTTCGTCCTGCTACTATGATGAGGTTCAATGCAAAGACTGAAATAGGTCCAAAGCTTTCGCAATGTCCATTTTCAAAGCAGCATTTGAATATCTTTCTACACGTACTTACTAGTCATGACCCTCTGACCTCCTCTTCCTTTGCTGGAAGAGAAGAATAGTCCTGGAAGTCAATAGTCCTTCAGGACTGCAAAAGTTACCCTTCCAGCACTAAAACCCACCCATGTACAGGCAAGATTTGATTGGACAATTTTACTGTCATTCAGAATCAGTCCTTTAATTTCTATTCCTTGGCCCCTAGTGAACTAAAAAATGCACCAGCAATAACCTTTTTAAACTCGGACTCGGATGCCAACGTTCTGGACTTTAGCTGAATAGATAAGTATGAAGGGTTTACAACAACGTTAAATCATATTACCAGAATATCTTAGCCTGGTGGTTAGTGACATAACTACTTTAAAATTGTTTCTACAGGCATATACATTACAACAAATAGACTTAATTAAAATGCGAAGCATTCTAAAAAATAAACTTCCAAAAATGTGTCACATTTCAAAGTACAACTGCAGTTCAAACAGGTTATTGTGAGTGTGTCTGAAGTCGGAACGAAGCTGAATCTACAACAGAGAGAGGATTAAAGTACAATAACCCCTTGTTCATATGTTTCACCCAAAACACACAGACCGGCCGAGCCTGGCTGAATCTGTAAAAACATGCTTTGATGATCAAAAACGATGAACATTCCCAAAAAATTCCCTTGCTCTTCATTGATCAAGCCAGGAGCGGCTGTAACCAGATCCTCCTACGTGGCATCCATGTCATGCAGAGACACGGCGAACAAAGTGCTTGGATGGGTTAATTACAGCCTCACGCACATGCAGATACGCATTCATGGCATCTGGAAGATCCAGAGTGAAGTTACCATCGGCCTAAAGCCTCTGTTGGCCAGGCAGGAGCTCCAGTTTATGCATTCAGCATTCTTCATCTCCATTTTAAAGAGGCAGATGGCTGCATGTCCATTTCTGTTTAAAACGTAAGCAGACTAGAAAACCAGTAGATCCATGATGGGCCAGGGCAGGTGAAGGTGCTGCAAGGTCAATCCAGAAACAGATTCTGGCTCTTCACTCCTGAATGAATAAACCTATAGAGGACAGATGCTGTATTTCACCCCCCTGGTTGATGTCTCAATTTCCTGCACCTCTACCAGACTGTTTCCAGCAGAGCGCTGGAAGAGAAATCCAGAATAACGGTGATAAATGGACTTGTGGGTAGTGAAGACTGTTTTGTATTCGTTGGATTGCTGGTCTGTGTGTGTGTGTGTGTGTGTGTGTGAGAGAGACAGAGGGGCAGGTGGAATGAGAAAGTGAGAGAGCATACAAATGAGAAAGCGAGGAGGTTGTGGTAGAGGGGGGTGGAAGACCCAGGCCAGACGGTGGCTCGTCTGTCCCCCAGTCTCCACCGTGTCACTCCGGATCCCTGCTAAGGACGCCCCATGCAGCACAGCGGGAAAGGGAGGGACGTCGGGAGCAGACCCGTCCGTCTGGAACCTGACAAGTTTCACCTTCACCCGTCACCGCCTCTCAGCCGGCCTGCCCCGCCCCCACCCAACATGCACTGCTTCCCCACAGCAGCCTGTATAATGAATGCTGCCCCCAGGGAAGGCTCGAACGGAGCAGGCGCGAGAGATTCGCCACCTCGCTGACAGCTGGAAAAGGGAGGCGCTCCTTATCTTTTATCGCGACAGGCAGACGCAGCAGAAGATGAACAAAGGCCACAAGTTCACGTGAGGTTACATTAATTAGAGTTTTCCAGAACGGCCACTAGAGGTGTGATTCAATTCGATTCGATTATGATTATCAGTGCCTCCATATCAATGCATCACAATGGTCACGTGATGTTTTAAAAGGGTTAAGGTCTCGTACGCTGTGTGGACGCCTCGATTTACTACAATGAGTCTGCGTTCAGTCCGCTCTCCCCTGACACCACAAACGGCAGAAAAACGCCTGGTTCAGATGTCCGAGGCATCAGATGAGCGCAGACCGCTTTTCTGTGGTAGTAGCCTGGTGGGTAACACACTCGCCTATTAACCGGAAGACCCAGGTTCAAACCATCGTGTCCTTAACCCTGTGTCTCCAGGGGGGGGAATGTCCCTGTAACTACTGATTGTAAGTCGCTCTGGATAAGGGCGTCTGGTAAATGCTGTAAATGTAAATTGAGAAAATAAAGCCGCTGTGTCCTTCTAAACTCCCCTGTCGTGTTGTAGATCTCTGCACACTCAGAGACAGATCAACTTTTCCTCCGTTCCCTGTGTTTCCAAGTAGCAGAAAGGAAACTCGCCCACTCTGATTCAATACGTCATGGTGCGCAGCAGGCAAAAGTTCAAAGTTCAACAAATGACTGTGGTGCGAGAACAAGGCCACCGGGTGCCGCACCGCGCAGCGTGAATCTCCGACCCGGAGCGGCGCTGTACTCAGATCAGGCCGCCACCGTCACTACCAGTACGCCGCCAGAAAATCACCAAGCAACATCATTGTAATGTATTCGATTATGTTCTGCACTGCATTAATGCTGTATTGTCCATGTCCGCATTCATTCGATTTATCGATTTATCGATTGAAGGATTAATTTCAACCGGCCACTACACAAAAAATGAAAAATAAAACAAAGGGATTCCTCTGGCAGGAAAGGTAATCATGAAATTACACCCCAGACTGGACAAGAATGTTCAGAAGGGACAGAAGCTTCCAGCAAAGGTGTGTGTCCAATAAAACCAACATTGTTGTAATTCAAACCACACGTGATACGATGTTCTGCATAAGAAAGCACACACACACACACACACACACACACACAGAAGATTTGACCTTCACTAGAGGAGAAGGAGGTATAAAGGTATCCCTTCATGTGGGTGTAGATGAATCTGTAATGAGCTCTTCATTACCCCAGCTGCCGTCTCCTGAGCGACAACGGATGGGGGTGGGGGTACAACAACTCAAACACACACACACACACACACACATAATGGACAGCTCATCACTCGGTAGGGACAGAGGGCTCCAAGCCACCAAGGTCCGCGGTGACTTCGGCAGGGAGTTCCCCCCGTTGGCCAACACCTGGCAACATGAATGATGGCCTCACCCTTCGCCGAACCCCTCCTACAGTGATAGATGTCTTTTCATTACTCAGAGAGCGGTCAGGCCATCCGGGGCACAGGCATCTGGGAGCAGACCGGGGCGCCGCGCTGCACCTAATGATGCTGTTCAGAAGGTAGCGTCGGCCAGCCCACCCATTTGTCCTGGTGGCTCCTTTACCTGTGAATATACTAATCTTTTGATTCCCCCTGAAAACCTAATTTGTGACCCAGCTTGGATAAAACAAGCCCTGTAATACACTGACATCAATGTAAGCATAAAAAACATATTTAAACCATAATCATAATCTGTTCCAACATGTAACTCTATAATCAGGATGTTAATGTGAGCCAGTCTGAGTGTGTTTCTGTGTGTGTGTGTGTGTGTGTGTCCAGTCATGTGCATTATCTGTAAATGTAAGTGTTTTGGCCCAAGGCTATTTGTGAGCTAAATGTCACTCTACCTTTAAACAGAATGCCTCTCAATGCATATATATGTTTTTTTAGTCCTTACACTCCTTCATACTGTATTTATATTCCTTAACTGCTAAATATGGCTGGGCTAAACATTCAAACCATCTTCAAACCTCTGCCCCCAAAACTACATTTGAAGAGGTGTGCAGAGCTGAATTATAATGTAAACATATATAGACATATACACAGCATTTAATAAAACAAACCCTGGGGAGAAGTATATTGTACATCCTGCGTGTGTGCTGGCTGCAGTCTCCATCATGCATGAGGAGTGGCTCCGAGACACAGGAACCGTGGAGTGAATTCTAACACTTTAATGAGGGATATTTTCTCTTCCCTGGGGAGCATTAGACTGAACGTAATTGGCACTGCAGTTTTACACTGTGTGTACCTGAATACCCTAACATACAGTATTTACACATATTTTGTAATAACTTTTTATAAGCTTATAGATATCATACTTTCTGGATACAGTGAAAGTCCATTTGACAACACAAACCCATTTGAGTACCAGAGTGAAGACTCTGCTAACGGGAAGAGATAAATGTGCCAGTCAGGCCTGTCAACGTCCCTCAGGGTTCAGTCTCCGGACCAATCCCAGCATCAATACTACATATGGATATACCTCTGTAACCTCCATTACAGCATCAAGTTTTCAAAAGTAAAACAGTCATTTGCAATTTGCCATTAAAATAATAAAGCATAGTGTACTTCTAATCACTAATTTCAATTATCTAAGCATGATGCACAAAAGGCTATATTATGGCTATAATTTTCATGTTTGATCATCTGGGGTATTATTATTAGTCATATAAATATTTTTTTTGTGAGCTTCATATATTAGGTTCATACATTTTAATTTTGATTTGCTTTAACCTAAGCATCACCATAAGTCAATATTGACCAGAAGCTCAGGTGGCACTGGACCTGCTCTCACGTCTTCCATCAAACCCCAGCATTTTTTCAATATACGCCATTCTTCCAAGGTCATCATCGAACAACGCACTTCATCAAAATATTTTCACTGACAGCTCGATTTTTTCATCTTTTCATTACCTGAACCATGCAATTACAGAAGACACACAGCGCACCAGTCAAGCAAAGGACATCTGCCAAAAAAAGTGACCGACGCCAAGTGTCATTTATTTCTGTGTGATTATATAGAAGGAAAACAAGATTATTGGCTGGCTTCAATAGGTCCAGGAACCGAGGGGAAAAGAGAACTAAACCCCAGCCCCATGTCCACCAGCTCAGCCCTGAGGGGAACCACCAGATGATTGATCTGAAAGTGGGATATTACTGAACAAGCACTTTCAGTTCCCAGATTCCGCTGGACCTTAAAAGGTTTTTTTTTTTTTTTTTTCAAAAAGATCTTCCTTCGGGGACAAAAAAAAGAGCATGACAGGCTGCGTGTACTGCAAGGAAGACTTGTACTTCAGTTATTAATAATAATTTCTGTGGGGGAAATGGAGGGTAGAATATAAAACACTGGTGGTAAACAGTCCTTGAGAAATAGAGCAATTAAAGCGCATGGCTGAGTCTGCAATGACAGCACCTTTATCGTTTAGTCAGCACTTAGGCTAATAAGATTTTTTAAAAATAGAGAAAAGGAAAAAAATGAAGGTGGCTATTCTTCGACTTGATGGTAGGAGACCCCATGGGAGCATCAATGCATCCGTGAATCCCTGGTATCCTAGGAAACCGGCAGGCACGCAGGGCTCTTGGCTCCCAGAAATCGTTGGCAAGTGTCAACTGTAACGGCATTAGCATTATTGATATCCTGAACCGTGGGAATGTCTCTGTCTGTTGCCAGGGATTCTCTAGACTCGCCTAAATCCATGTAATAATAAAAAACTGAACATGCTGCTGGATTTGGACAATACACAGAAAAGGATCTTTTAACTGTTTAAACACCTTTAACACTGCGAAGAGAGGAACAGAAAGAGGGAGAAAATGCAGATGGATTCTAGAAGAAAACAACCTTCATGAAAGTAGTTACCGGCCTTTCTTATTGGGTTTATAGCAGATATGTATTTTTTTTAAAAAAGGCCCAGAAGGTTATAGAAGGCAGTCATGCTGACACACCAATATCAGCAATTCCCGTTTTATCAATTTTTCATTAAGTCCCCAGCCGTATTCAGCACCATCACAACTATTTATATTCTGCAGACACAAAGCTATAACGGCGGAGGTGAGATCATGTGCTTACGTAAGCGGTTTTATATATATACACAGCACGAAACATTCCCGCCGCCACCTTTGACATTTGATCCCGGAGCCCATTCATTCTCGAAAAAGCAGTGATGTCAGAGAGAATGACTTCTACAGAAGATATAAAAATGGATTTCAAAAGCCAAAGGGAAACCTGTAAAAGAACCCAGAGGTGGAAAAGACAGAAAGTGCAGAGAAATGTGCAGACTCACAGTTTATGTCTTGATCCCCGGAGTTCTGACAGCCATCCTCATCGTCGCAGTCTCCACTGGTCTCCTCGCTGGTCTCCTTGCTGGTCTCCTCGCTGGTCTCCTCGCTGGTCCCACTGCCCACCTCAGGGCTGCGGTCTCTGTTCCAGCCCATCTTCCTGGACAACTCCTACAGGGACAGATAGAGAGAACAATTAATGGTCAATGTCGCTTTAAATAGCTTTTTTACTACTTTTATACAATTTACCATGTTTAATATTTGCTGAGATTAGAGGGTAGTGTGGAGGGGTTTTAGGCATTAGGACATAAGAAACTAGAATTGTGGTGGTAGTAGGGCCTTTTGATGGGCCTGTCTGGGTGTTGGCCTCCAGAGATGGTGTCAGCTGTGTGGCTGATGGCAGGCGGTCACGTGAAATTTGGTGATGTTTGGAGCATCTTGAAAAATGTGCATGTTAGCATGCTAACATCAAAAATGCTAACAGGCCTGAAACATGTCCTCTGTATTTAACCATCACCCTTAGTCATCGTTCTAAACAGTATTTGGTGCACATTCCATGAAGTTGGGTTGTTACCCCGTAGCCTCCAGCCTTCAGTTTTACACTATTCATGTACAACAAGGCTCTACAAATATTTTCCAGTTATAGGTATGACTAATCAAGTTAGATTTATTATATATGTATATGTAATTACTTTGCTCACTTGTTTGCTCTGCTTTGTAGTTTTTTGGGGGGGTTCTGTGTACTTCCCTTTATTCACAGTGTCTGGGGATTCTTTTACACTACATCCATTGTCTGTGGTTACAGAGAAGTCACAGATTTAATTTGAAATATTGATTTATTTCTTTAACACAGAGCATGACTAAATATCTGTGTGGGGAATAGACTGGAATTCGGTTTTATCACCGAGCATTGCACAAAGCAGTCACTGCAGGCCAGCGGCTCCAGATCTAGTTCCTGTGCAGCGGAGACATGCTAATATTACCGTCACAGCATCAGCGCCATTCTGCTGCCCCAGAATTATTCGCACCGTTGAAATAATTATAATGGAATTCAACAGCGGGAGATTTAACTCCACAAGGGACTTTAATGGTAACAAAAGACAATTAAATCTAGCAGTAGGCCTGAGCCAATCATCCTCACAGGACTGTTAATTAGCGATGGCGAATAATAAATTGAGCTGAGCGTCAGATGGGCACCATGGCAACGCAGCTGGAATCGATCGAGAGAACGAGTCCAAATGCAATTAGAACAGCTTGTACTTCACACAATGAGGATAAGAACATATCTTCCAAATTAAGATTATTTATCATATACAGATATCATATATCTAACCAAGCCCATTTTTTTTTACGTAAAACCAACAAAATACGTTCATTCTTTTCAAGATTTTCTGGAATTATTTTCCATCCATGTATTATTAGTTCCATCCATGTATTTATTGCTAATAATTCGAGTGGTGGGCAGATCATAGTAATTTGCTTTGTGTAAGGAAGGAGTACAGTTGTCACGACTTGGGGTCCAAGGGGGAAAAAGGTGTAAAAGCTGGACAACTCATATCAATGGATTTATAAGAAACGTAAAAGGAACAAAAGGAAGCATAAAAGGAACTAATACAAAATAACCTTAGTACGTTTGACTAAATCGTCAGGAGAAAACAAAACTAATGCCAGGTAAGTACAGTCTTACTGTACCTACTGGGTTCTTAATGAGTCCTGGTCCATCAATCCTAATTGAATGGATCAGGACTCCGTAATCCGGTGCAGGAGCACCTGCTGTGATCGCCCAAGAGGGAAGTGAGAGTCTGGAATAAAAGGAACATTAAAACAGCCAAAAAAAGTTATAAAGCAGCTGAAAAAAAGATATATTCGGAATGCAGTCTCACTGTTTTTGTCACTTCGGCGCACGTTTGTGTGTAAAGTGTGTATTAGGCCTGCCTTTGGTGAGAATGGGGTGGGGAAAGTGGAGACAGGGCGCAGACAGAGAATGGGCAGCGTGGAGGAAAGCTGTGACCATGAAAATAAAACCAGGAAAGTGTGAGAAAAAGGAAGATGAGGGCTAACGTCAGCCATGTGATGTTTCTGCTCCTACCTCATTAGCTTCAAAGCAACGAGAGCTGGGTTTGGTTTTTATGACACTTTAAATTGTCACTTATCCTGCACTCAAGTCATTAGCACGGTGGCTGTGACAGGTCGCACTAAAGCACAAACACAGGCTGTCCGGTAATGAACAACTAAACCAGACACACACACACACACACACACACACACAGAACCCTTGGGGGCAGTATGCATTTCGAACCAATACATTTGACGATCTTTTCACCCCTGCCATTAATAGATCACTTGGGACACAGCAACTGTTGATATTTCCAGTGTCCCTCACCAGTCCAACTCCAGACGGGCCGCCAGGCTCTTAACAGATACAAATGTCACTGAAATCCACGGAGAATGGCGGTGCTACGATGACGATGAGGTTCATTTAAAGGAGTAATTGGAATAAAAACAGAAAATGGGAATCCTGTATTGTATGGCCTTTGATCTTTTTTTATCTAAACATGAAAGTGATTGTGAAACGTGTCCTCTGTGCTTAACCATCACCATTAGTGACAGTGGGCACCAGGACAGGCCTCCGGGGAGAGTGTGTGGGGACGGTACTTTGTTCAGTGGCACCTTGGCGGTTCAGGATTTGACTCAGATTCATGATTCAAGATCAGTTTATTGTCAGTACAACAGTATACACAGAATATCATGTATTGAAACACAGATCCCCCCATAGTGCAATAATAAAAGAAAATATATACATGCATACACACTAAACTAAACTATACTAACTAAAACTAAAACTTAAATACTCTACAGATTATCTCTATAGAAGAAAAGTAAAACTTTTCTGTACAATAAACAGGTTGAACAGGACATAACTGGACAACATCGTGTAAAATGGAGGAAGTGGATATGTTGGATATTTCAAACTGGACACACAAGACAAGACAAATGTGCTAAATGTGCAAAAAGAGCAGAGATGAGAAAAAAAATCAGGTGCATAAGGCAGGAAGTGTTTTGTTGTTGAGTTTATGAGTGATGGCAGTACATTGAGAGCTCTGACTGCTTGGAGGAAGAAGCTCTCGCCAGACGGTAGGAGAACCTGGCAGAACAGGGCATGTGAGGGGTGGTGAGAGTCCTTCATTATGTTCCGAGCTTGATGGATGAGGTGGTTCTGGTAGAGCTGGAGATGGGTGGAAGTGGAACTGCGACAGTGCACTTCCTGAAAT
Source organism: Denticeps clupeoides (assembly GCF_900700375.1). Lineage (NCBI taxonomy): Eukaryota > Metazoa > Chordata > Actinopteri > Clupeiformes > Denticipitidae > Denticeps > Denticeps clupeoides. The sequence goes on from NW_021630105.1 coordinate 77,851, forward strand.
CTACATTTTACATTTACAGTGTTTACCAGACGACCTTATCCAGAGTGACTTACAATCAGTTACAGGGACAGTCCCCCCCTGGAGACACTCAGGGTTAAGTGTCTTGCTCAGGGACACAATGGTAGTAAGTGGGGTTTGAACCTGGGTCTTCTGGTTCATAGGAGAGTGTGTTACCCACTAGGCTACTACCACCCTCTAGGTGGTGTAGCAGTGATGTAGCAGCAGAGAACACTCTCAGTGGTCCCCCGGTAGAACGATGTGAGGATGGGAGGAGGGGGGTTGGCCTTCTTCAGCTTCCTGAGGAAGTGCAGAAGTTGCTGGGATTTCTTGGTGGTGGAGGTGGTGTTGAGGCTCCAGGAGAGCTCGTCTGTCACGTGCACACCCAGGAACTTCACGCTGCTGATGATCTCAACAGCAGATCCATCTTGGTGACATTGAGAGTCAGGTTGTTCCACCAGATGTTTTATCTCCTCTCTGTAGGCAGACTCATCATTGTTGGTGATGAGCCCCACTACTGTTGTGTCATCTGCAAACATCATGATGTGGTTTGAACTGGACTGTGCAGCACAGTCGTGTGTCACCAGAGTGAACAGCAGTGGGCTGAGCAGCATCCCTGTGGGGAACCTGTGCTCAGGGTGAGGACCTTGGAGGGGTTATTTCCTATAGACACAGACTGGGGCCTGTCTGTTAGGAAGTCCAAGATCCAGCTGCAGAGTGGAGAGCTTCTTCCCAGCAGGTCCAACTTCATTACAAGCTTCTGAGGGATGACAGTGTTGAATACTGAGTTGAAGTATCTTGTCGAGGTGGGAGAGGGTTGCGTGGACAGCAGACGAGATTGCATTGTCTGTGGAGCAGTTTGGCTAGTAGGCGAACTAAAGCAGGTCCATATTCTGTGGAAGGTGGGTGGGAAGGTGGGAAGCACTTCATAACACAGTTGACATCTTTGGTACTGGGATGGTGGTTTTGAGGCAGGTAGGTACCACAGCTGAACTCCGCGAAGATATCTGTCAAGATGTCTGCAAGCTGGTCAGCACACTCCCGTAGCACCCGACCGGGAATGTCCGCGAGTTGACTCTGCGGAAGGTCATCCGGATGTCTCCTCGTTGGGAGGAAGGGTTGTCTTCCTCAGTGGCTCCCGGATCACCCCTGGGGCCACATTCTCACCTCCATGATGGCTGGTCTGAACTGCTTGATGATGGGTCTGTAGGTTATGGTGAGAAGTATGGAGATTTTTCTGAGAGGTCTGATTTTTCCGAGGTGGGGGAGGGGTGTGGCCTTGAGTTAACAAGTTCTAACATGCTGTCCCATGGTGTTATAAATTTTGATTTGAGGTTTGCATTGACAAATTCTCCTTGACGATGAACAAGCTGTCCTGGTAGACTGTCTGGAGGTTGCTGATGATGTTGTAGAGTTCACCGAGTGCACCACTAGCTTTAGCATTATTGCTAGCGCTAGGCAGGATGTTTACTGCAACGATGATCACAGCAGTGAAATGTACAGAGAGACATTCCGAGACTGCTAAACCCTCTACGAACCTCTACCTCTACAGAGACGATCGCAGCATTCCTGCACCAGCTGTTGTGGATGGGTTAGGGTTAGGCCACCGCCGCGCATCTTACCTGACGATGGTCAGGGCCCGGTGTGGCCGCTGCGACCTAGCATTGGGTTCCGATTTTGGGTCTGTTTTCTTACCCGCTAGGCTGATCCATGCATCATTTATATAATTCAAAAATATTTTTGTTCACTGTTCCTATGATATGATACATGAATAACTGCAGATAACTACCATTTAGTAATAATGTTGAAATAACACAACTTTTGAGGTGATTCTTGCTTTTGATAATCTATTAACGGGAGTCCCTTCAGGCTATGAAAAGACTAAAAGTCTAATTACAGTCATACATAAATTCTCCATTAAAAAACCTGCTTCATTAAAGCACTTTTGCTGAAGAAGCAGTTATCATATTTATCGTTAATAGTTGCAGTGAACTAGTAAAAAAATTATTTTTAAAGTGAAGTGATGGTCATTGTGATACACAGCAGCACAGCACATGGTGCACACAACAAAATGTGTCCTCTGCTTTTAACCATCACCCTTAGTGAGTGGTGGGCAGCCATGACAGGCGCCCGGGGAGCAGTGTGTGGGGTCAGTGCTTTGCTCAGTGGCACCTCGGCGGATCTCAGCAACCTTCTGATTACTTCCTTAACTGCCAAGCCACCACTACCCCCAAACAGTTACAGCTTACAGCACCTGGTATTCCCAGGAGGTCTCCCGTCCAAGTACTAACCAGGCCCAAGCCTTCTTAGCTTCCGAGATCAGACGAGACCGGGCGTTCTTGGGCTGGTATGGCCGTAAGCAATCTCTGCTTGAAAATCTTGGACTTTATACAACCTAGGCTTGAAAACATATCACAGAGTGAAAATACCTCCTAACTTATTTAAAAAAAAAAAACAAAAAAGCGATGCAAAAAAACTTCATTTTAAAAAGTTTTTCAACAGTTAAAGCACCTGGTATTCCAAGGAGGTCTCCCATCCAAGTACTAACCAGGCCCAAGCCTTCTTAGCTTCCGAGATCAGACGAGACCGGGCGTTCTTCAGCTGGTATGGCCGTAAGCCACATCAGTATTTCACTTCCAAACATTATATAGTTTAACAGTAAAATCTCTACACAGAAAATATTATCATACAGGTGCACAAACATCGTCTTCTCATTATGAGTTATTTAAAAATATAATATTGAAATTTTTTTTTTAAATAATAAAAATTATCAATGTAGGTCCTGTACAATGGATATTATCATTGTATTGCTTAATATATTTAGAATATTGAATTTTAAAAACATTTCACTTTGTAAATTATTGTTGTTGTACTCACAAAAGCAAAAGGTTTATAGATATTACATATAAATAACTGAATATGATAATGTAATTGAAAAACCTTTGGGGTAATAGGAGCACAGACAGAAATATGAGTTATGTGACAGGGTCCATCTGGTCCTGCACTAGGTACAGTAGCAACAAACCCCACCGCTTCTCTTTTCTTTTTTCACCATTTTTCCTCCCAGCTGTCAGATCAAGTTTCTTTTCTTTACCTCACACAGAACAGCATCTGGGCTCGAGAACGGCCCAGTCACAGCGGTGCTCCGCTGCACCCGGGTTGGGTTCGGTCTGGCCGCAGCCCCACATCGCAGTGTCTGGTTCTCATGTTCTCGGAGCAAACGTTACGAAACATCTCCCAGAGGGAAGGATGAGCTGGATGTGTCCCCTCCCAAAAACAGCTGCTGCAATGACGCCTTGTAGATGAATGGCCAATACCACGCTGCCTTCTCTGAAGGATGTGGATGGCTAGTGGGTCTGAAATAGCCATTTAGCCTTCAGCAGGCAACATGGGTCATTTGATGCTCCACAATAAGTCAATTGGTTTCAGTACATCAGCAATATGTTAGCAGAGCATCTTCCAGAGCATCAGCGCACAGAAGGTGATAATAGTTTTATTGACTTGTGACCAAACAATCAAGATTAAAAGCAAACATAATTAAAGCTTTTCCTGTCGGATGTATATCTTCGGGTTTATTGAAGGAGAGAAACCCAATAGTCATTACAGGACTATCATCATGATCATCATTTATCATCAAATCATCAAAAAGGGATGTGTGCAGGGTTTAATTCTGGTTTATAGGCATGCTCTTACTCGTGCATAGCTAATGCAGATATATAATAAGAACTTTGAAGAACAAGACTGCACCCAGACATCAATGTGATGGCCAATTATCAATACACTTATGAAAAACATCAGAACACCACGAGTAGGAAAACAGCATCACTTTCCCCTTTATTTTCTTGACTTCGCCATTAACAATCTCTCTGACAGGCCAAGAGTCAAGAATTAGGCCAACTGTGACCTCTGATTTAGTTCCTCCTCAGCCTTGGGCCAAGTGGACCTGAGCCTCTGATCCACAGCTTTTGGTGAGACCTGGGGAACGAGGCCAGACAGCAGCATCCCATTCTCACAGCAAAGCCTACCATGCACACATGAAATGTATTTTATTCTCAAGCCACCCTAGCAAACATGCACATCCTGCTTTAGAAGCCAGTGCTGGTCTTATAAAGGCATCTCATGCAAAGCTGCCATTTGCCCACAGTTCCTTAGAACCTTAAAACCACATTTGAAAATGAAAGTGACGTGATTGTCATTGTGAAACACTGCAGCACAGCACACAGTGACACGGTGAAACGTGTCCCACTCCGTCACCCTTGGTGAGCAGTGTGTGGGGACGGGACCTTCATCAAGGGGACCTCAGTGGCATCTTGGCGGATCAGGGTTCTGATTAAGGGGCCACTTCCACTTTATTTGGCATCTGAAGGAAGTGGCTAACACATCACTGGCTGAGGATGTGGCTTGTTGAGAATCTTACTTGGTTAAAGTGCTCTAGCCTGATTCTGGCCTCCTCGAGGACGGGGTCTCTTCTCCGCACCTTCACTTCCGGGTTGTGCTCCTGGGCCTGCAGGCCATTGCCTACCACCATACTACTGTAACTAAGAAAGGAAGAAAAGAAAAGAAAAGAAAAGAAAGAGATTAGAACATATCTGTGCCTAACATGTGAAGTTTCATTTTCATCTCCAGTCCCTGACACCCATCTAATCCAAGGCCTGTCGAGAGCAACGGATTCAATCTCGTTTTCGGCAGCATAAATGATTCATTAGCGAGTTGCACTCCGCTCCCAGCATGGAACCAAGAGGCACGGATAAACTGCAAATCCAGCGGCTACCAGCTGGAAAATGGCTTTTTGAACTTTGAACAAAGTTTACTGGGAGGGCCGATTATTGGGGCTCTGCTGTGCTCAGCGCTTCGGCTGATCGATGGATCAGATCAACACGAACGGGTCAGGAAGGGGCGGCGTCCATGTCACATTCCCGCTGCAGTCATTGGCTGCCTGAACGTACACACGTCCCCAGACTAATTAACAGGACAGATTGACTAAATCCTCGTCTAAATTGGCTTGAAGTGTTGTTGTCTGAGAGATTGTGCCAAAGACACGTGCAGTCAGCGCACAAGATAACACAGCGATTGCCACCCCAGCTTAAGTCCTTCCGTCTCGACAGCACTCCCTGCACAACAGACACATTTACATGACATTTACACGCCCACCGTTGCCATGACAATCACGTATGATGCATGAATGAACGATGAAAAGCAATGGAGCTAAATGACACAATGCTGTTCATGCATCATTCATGCATCATACGTGAGTGTCGTGGCAACGATGGGCGTGTCTGTTAGCCGCTTAGCCCACAATAAACCCAACTGATTGGCCAATGTGCTTGCCAAAGAAACCCGTTGTACTCATTTTATTACGTGTAATTTTTGATGGTTCTTTGACATTTTGTCAGTCTACCAAACAGGTTATTTAGCTTTTTTCCCACTGAGAAATGTTTCTATATCCAATATCAAGTGCGTCCAGACAGAAAGATGAACAGAAAGGGGTGGCGGCTGCTGCACACATCTTAAACAGATTAGCAGATATTGTTGAAGGCCACCTTCTTCCAGAAACAACCTCCAGAACCTTCTCCAAACAAACGGACATCTTGTTATTCTGCAGCCTCACACTGACAGAGCAAACAAATCTCTGCCGCCATTCCACGCCAGGAAGATGGTGGTGAGCATGCTAACTGGAAAAAAAGAAATGAAAATCAGAGGGACATCAGAGAGAGCGCGGTGTGCTCCACGATGAAATCATCCCCACTGTTTTCCAGCCCGAGTTGCAACGCGGGACGCTGGTCAGCGAGCGATATCTGCGGCCTCCGTCCTCTGGTATGGGAAGAAGGTACATGGAGAGCATGCGTTTTGCGACTGCATGACGAAAGCGAGCGGGGTTGGGCTGTAATTACATCCAGGCTTTTTTTCCCCTGTTGTGGCTTGTAAGCACCGTGAAATTATGAAATGATGGGCACAGACTTTCTGAGATTTAAGCAATCGCTCAAGCCACACTGGAGTCATTAAAACCATCCCGGGCACAATAAATACGGGAGCGTTACTCACGGCGTGACCCACACACGACTGATTCCAGCAGCCCTGACACTTTTCATGCGAGACTGCAAGTAGAAGTAGTAGTTACTGAACGCCACTGAAGACCAGATTTGACCTCGCAGCCTCTTTGACGGGGACGGATGCTGAAACCTGGTAGTACTGGAGATACAAGGTGATTGACCTCACTGGTGGCACAGTCCTGGACAGGCAGAATGTTGATGAGTACAGGCTGAGCTGCACAGTGGCGTTGTGGTTAGCGAAGTGGTCTCACACCTTTTCGAATCTTGGTTAAGACCTTGTGTGTTTGTTCTCCCCATGTTGGCGCGGGTTTCCTCTGGGTTCACACTAGGTGGATGGGCGGCGAAACTGAGTAACAGGACTAAGTGTGAGTGAGTATCTGATATAACGAATGCCCTCATTTTCCACTTTTTTTCGGTCTTTTTGCGGTCCTTCTGAGGAAAACTTGTTCCTCTGAGCATCTCTTCCTTGCAGGAATATTTCCTTGTTGCAATCATCTAGGGTTCAGACCTAAACTACTGCACATTTCTGACTATTTGTAGAGTGTTTGTCAAAATGAACACATACATAGTAAAGAAAGTGTCAATTTTACACTTAAAGAGTTGATTTTAACTCAAGATTTGGTCTTGAGACCATAGACTCTATGGCCAGTGTTCACGGTACCTTCATCAAGGGGACCTCAGTGGCACCTCGGCAGATCGGGATTCGAACCAGCAACCTTCTGATTAGAGGTCTGCTTCGTTACCCACTAGGCCTCCACTGGCCCAGAGGTTTAAGCACATGGTCAAAGTAATATGATTACACATTATAGAGCTGTGAAGTGAAGTGATTGTCATTGTGAAACACTGCAGCTCTGCGCACGGTGTCACAGTGAAACGTGTCCTCTGTATTTAACCATTGACCTCTGGGTTATGGGCCAAGCGCGCCTCCACTGTGCCACTCTGCTGCTCAATAACTGCTCAGTTATTTTTTACTCCAAAAAAAATACTTGAACACTCTATTGTGTAATGATATATTTTTTGTATTTTTACATATTCATCAGGTATAATAAAATCATCCAAACTATATTATGTAGCATGTAGCTACTCAACCATTTAATTATAGTGATTGGTAAAAGCTGTCTGTGAAACTATAATACAGGATCAGGAGACTGGGTGGGGTCATGGGTGAGTGGCCACTAACCGAACTGGGCACGCAATGCATGCTGGTACTAATCCACACTGTGTAGAGTTGACTTTACTCTGACTTTTAACTATGCTGTTAGAGTTGGTTTACTTGTTTTACTGTGTAGAAATTTCATCAGTTATGAAGTAAACAAAAGAATTTTCAACATGCTGATAATTTTGTGCACAACATCCAAGTGACTCAGTTCTGAACTGATTCAGCAGACTTCTAAATGTGTAATTAGATTGCATTTTAAAATCACATGTAATTATTGAAGCTTTTTAAGGTTACGTGAATTCGCCCGAGTAACTTTTCTAGGAATAAACTGCTCCAAAACTCACAGGACAATAAACAGCTAAATCCGCTTCAAAGATGGAGAGTCTTCAGGCTTGTGGGGATCGAATGAATCAAACCGAAACAACCCAGGCAAATATTTTTTCAGGGGAGACGTGGAACTCGGAGTTCTCCATGACAAACTGCAGCTGGTTTTTCCACAGAAACCATAAACAAGCAACCGTAAGGAGCTTGGGCCGAGATGAATCACGCACATTCGCTTGCCTTAGATCATCTGTTCGGAGGTTGGAGGGGTCGCTCTGAGTCTCACATGTTCCTGCTGCAATAACAAACCGGCAGAGATCTTCTCCTCCCACCCAACTTATGCACACGTTCCCTGCAATTTCTTTATTGGAGCTGGAGGAGCTGGATCTCCACCAGCAGGACCTAATGCTAACGCTGAAGATACCACCTGATGTGTCCCATCAGGAAATCACCTTCGTCGACGAAACACCCACAACTCAGAGCAGAGCTTGTGAGAAGATGAAGTTGAGGTTAAAATGGCTACTGAGGAAGCATATAACTGAAATGTTGTGGAGTGGAGGGGAGTAAACCACAGAAGGGCTGGAGGGGGATTAGAAATTGAGCGATGAAAGGGTGAGAAGACACCAGTCCTCCAGCCTGGCCAGCCGTACCGAGTACCACCCTACCTGCTGACGGACCATGATGCTCTCAGCCTAAACCAAAATGGAAACAGGGCTTCCATATCAACCACTGACATTCCATGAGACAAAATGCCAAATTTCAACATTTTTTTCTCCCAAGAACTACGAAAAAATGTCTTCCATCTGTCTGGAATGGAGTGTGATGTTTTATGGTGTGAAAACTACAGACCAACATACTCATTTCTCAGCAAAATATGAAAACCCCACCGGCAAACTAGATCACGTAGCCACTCCATTCAACACCAACAGGACATTTTTGTGTTAACCATACTGCGTACTGATTAACGGCGCCACGCAGAGGTCCGTCAGCCTGGGAACCTGCTCTGTTCTTCTGTCCACCAGTTCATTATTACAGAAACTTATTTGAGACTTTTCTCTTACTGACTCACTTTCCAAAACCGCTTGGTCCTACTCAGCGTGCCAAAGACTCGAGTGCCAACGCACCACAGGGTGCAACAACAACACACACACACACACACACACACTTACATTCAACTAGTGTGCAGGAGGACAGCGGGAGGAAACCGGAGAACCAGGGAGAGCATGCAAACTCCGCCATACAAGGTCTGAGCCGGGATTCGAACTCCCAGCCTGGGAGGCCACGGGTCTATATTATTTTATTTACGGACATTTGTTCATGTCGTGATACATTTATCATAGCATCCTGTTATCAGGTGATATGATTGTGTGTGTGTGTGTGTGTGTGTGTGTGTTCTTGTCTGCATCAGCCACTGGTGCAACAGCAGTTTGTGGATTAAGGTGGCAACTGCGTTTTAAAGGCAACCGAGAGCAAGAAACCAATTTATGAAGCATTAATATTCAGATTAGCATTTATAATGACCTTGATGTGAGCAAGTATGCATATATAACTCGTTTAGCGCGTTTTGAAGAAATCTTTATTTACGGAGGCATTCCAGTCGACGCTGCGTGGCTGAGACGCCACAGATTCCGGCTGTAGGAAGGAGGTCAGCAGGGCTCCTGTTTTGGGGCTTGTTAGGATTTCAGTCCTCAGGAGGTCTCCTGCCCGAGGCTCTGTGGTCAAAGGGCAGAAGCTGATACCCCTGATGCCCGTGGAGAGAGGAACACCTGTACACGGCTTCACACATGTGCACAGCAGCTGGCAAGGCCAGCGTGTGTCAAACTGAATCCCTGTGAGTGGTGACCATTCCTGTTGTTAAATGTCACCAGACAGTAAACACAGATACACGCAATCGAAGTGAAGTGAAGTGATTGTCACATGTGATACACAGCAGCACAGCACACGATGCACACAGTGAAATTTGTCCTCTGCATTTAACCCATCACCCTGAGTGAGCAGTGGGCAGCCATGACAAGCGCCCGGGGAGCAGCGTGTGGGGACGGTGCTTTGCTCAGTGGCACCTCAGTGGCACCTTGGCAGATCGGGAATCGAACCGGCAACCTTCTGATTACAGGGCCGCTTCCTTAACCGCTAGGCCACCACTGCCCAATCGAGGAGGCGAGTCTCACTTTTATTCTAACGTGCAGCAGAAAGAGCAGGAACCTGGTGTTCAACGCAGGTTGGAGCTGTATTCGGGCCTTAAAAGTTAGGCCATACATGGCCACCTCACACACATTATCAATATGTGTATTGCTGTTCAGTGTTGATGAAACACCTTAATTGAGCAGCTAAACGTATGCAAGTAAATATGGGTCAAATTTCAGCTGAAAAGCGAATAAGACTATGAACCAGGTTCAAACACTGAAGCCTGAGTGTCTCCAGGGGGGACTAGTGATTGTAAGGTGCTCTGGATGATGTAAATGTAAGATCAAGCTCAGCATGGATCTGCACACAGTTCTGTGTAACACCACGGTTACATTACAACGCTGCCGCCTAGTGGTGACTGAACAAAAAAACCTGCACAATCAGGCAGTGCGCCAACAGCAATTAATTATATCGTCCTGGAATTTGGCTGTTTTATTTTTATTCAGTGCAGCCAGCTTTCAGGCGCAGTCTAATGCGATGCCATCGGAATCCCAACACAACACAACTGACAAGAAAACCCATAGATCCATCCTGTTCCACCTATAATAGCACAACCTTTTACTGCACAAGCAGTGAGCGTAGGACTACACAGAATAACAAGGATGCTGCACATAGTTGGTACAATAGGTGAAAATGAGTAATTACTCATTCTTGTATTTATCTGAAATTTTGTATTTTAATTCCACTATAACAGTATAAGGCCTTCTTCTCCACCCTGCATAATACAGGTTGCACGGAAACATTATACAATTATACAATTTCATTTCTATTTTTATGTTCTATTAACTACATTTTTGTATCATAGATCCATAATACAAACATGGAATAATATGTTTTCATTTAGGTCAAAGGGAAATGGGTTCAGTGCGAACCAGAGCCATGTCGGGTCAGCCGAGTGTATCTGAGACCCATGGAGTCTCTCCAGATTCCACCCGACCCCCCAGCACTCCACCCACAGCTAAATCCCTGGTATTCCAGCCTCCACCCCAGACCGCAGACATCATAGCTACAGACGCCAAAGCATTATTGCGAAATAAAGTATTTATTCAGTGAGCATAGAAATCACAAGGAAATATGAATATACATTTATCAGACACCCTTATCCAGAGCAACTTACAATCATTAATTACAGGGACACAATGGTAGTAAGTGGGGTTTGAACCTGGGTCTTCTGGTTCATAGGCAAGTGCCTTACCCATCAAGCTACTGATACACCAATTTGACGTTTCTTCATACTACATAAATGTAAAAAACCTAGTTCAAAACAATGTACAAAAATGTAATGCATGACAGTATTATGAAAATTAAGACAATAATTTAACAAAGTTGGTGAAAATAAAGAGACTGTCTCTGCTATTATACTGATTTTATTTGGATGATAAATGGCATGGAGTGTCTAAGAAATGTGCAGTTTGCGAGTTTCTGGTTTCCCAGGGCCCCCGACACAGTCCAAGCCAGCTTCATCCAGTCTCAGCCCCCTGAATGGGGTCTTGCAAATTGGGAAGGGTTTAGATGAATGAGCCTGGCCCACTTGTTGGAGGTCAGGGTTGGTTTTGATGCAGAGTAAATCGCGACTAACAGTACATCACCTTATATCTACAAAGAGGTCTAAAAAGAGTGGCTACCAAGGTAACATTGTGATTTACAGCAAAATAAATGGAATGGGGACAGGACGAATAAGGTTCTCCTTATACGTATATAAGATATATATAGTACATGTGTGTGTGTGTGTGTTTGCATGGACCCGGAGACAGAAATAGAGCCCCTATAGGCACATGTTTGTTTTGAGTGTGTTTTTCACAGAATCTCATTTGTGTGACAATGGAAGTGCAGGACTTGCTGAATGAAGCCTCTGTCCTCGGGGGGTGCAGGAAAAGGCTTCAAAAATCCATGGCAACCTTAACCCCCCACCCCCCAAATTCTGGTCTATGTCCCTATCCTGGACCTCACATTCATTCAAGTCAGTCTGGAAATTAGACCGCTTATTCTGTCCACGGCTCCTAAATTAGCTTGCGCCACGAGAGTCCGATTCAAGCCGGCCTGCATCCCCCATTCAGCACTGGCAATTACGCACAAACGCAGCGTGGGCCGATGTAACCGAGCACTCCGTCAGCTGTCTGTTTATCAAAAATTCATCACATAGAAATAAAAGATAAATCAGAAGCGTCTCTTGTACAGATTTTTATATTGTACTACTTCTAAACCCTGTAATACTGTAATAAAAAGCTGTAATACTCAGATGCATCTTGCTCTGAGTCACTCAGTAAACTGATCCGCACGGGAGTCACTTGAGTCAGTATTTCCACATCGACAGCAGTGAGTCAACTGAAGTGATCCAATCGAAAGTAAAATACTCTACTCACAATAAGTTAGAGATTTTCTTATTTACATGAGCGCTTTTCCTATTTGCTCTGAATTTTAATGAAATAATACTTATTTCATAATAATAATTACTTGATATTACTAATAATGTATGAGAAGAAACACCTTTTTCATTACCACAAAAATTTGGACAATAACAGGAATAGCTCCAAATAACAAAAAATGTCAGTAGAGGGTGTTTCCTCCATTTACCGCAATGACAGCTTGACAGCGATGTCTCATGTTGGATGATCTGACTCAGGCTCTCTGATGGTGCAAAGACAGTTATGCAACATTTATGGTAGTAATTGATGTTTTAATGATGTATTTATGTATTTCAATTTAGACATGGTGTAGTTAGGACTTAAAGGTCTCAGATTCATGACTCGTTCATTTTTTAATGGATCTGGGTGATCAAATTCAAATTCAAATTTTATTTGTCACATACACAGTCATACACGGTATGATGTGCAGTGAAATGTTTTTTGCGACTGCTACAGACCACAGTATTGCAAATGTTGCAAGTAAACAATGAACCAATATGCAAATATTGCAAACATAACCAAGTATTACACTTTTACGTCTTTAACATAAAATATGTGTAACTGATAGGGAGAAGGTGTGCAAATGAGTTACAGTTTTTTTTACAATGTTTAAAGAAAAGAGAAAAAGAGCCATAAAAAAAAAAAAAAAAAAAGAGCAGTAAGGTAAAAAGCGCAGAGTCAAAAAGCGCAGAGTCAATCCAGGTGAGTCGTGACTCACGCAGCACTACACAGTAGTGCTTTTACACTACAAACAGTGGACAACTTTAATAAATGTTACCTTCTCAAATACCATCAGAAACAGGCTAAAAAGTAAAAATCTGTTCACATTTGTATCCGTGCCAACAACATCGTGTATCTAAATTCAGTGTAACTCTAATAAGGACACAAATGGGACTGAAAGCAACAAAAGAGCCAGTGAATGTCCCTCTTACCTTTCTACCACGTCCTCGCCGCTCCAGCATGTGTGGTCTCCCACCACCATCTCTCCCTCACACAGCTGCTCCGGCAGGGTGGAGAAGAAGGCCTTATAGCGCAGGATATACTGTACAAACTCCCTGACGAATGGCACATACTCAGTTACCTTTTTATCCATACAAGTAATGCATGGTTTTTCTTCTAATAAACAGCTTGCTTTGTAAAGTGCATGTCTAATTTCATGTCTAGTTGTCATACAACATGAAATGCCATCATTTAGATATAACACTTACTTTGTGATTTTTTTCAGACTTTTAGGCTTATCCGTCTTTGCACTTTTAAGAGGAAGTGACCTGCAGATAGATTATGGATTATGGTGGTCAGTGGGTTACACTGCATACATTTACATTTATGGCATTTGGCAGAAGCCTTATTCAAAGCGACTTACAACATGCTTCCATGTTAAAACAATGAAGTAATCAGTTCTGGATCGCTAGGATTCAAACCATTAATACAATATTTCATTCATTCGGTTGTAGTTTTTCTTACATAAGTCAGACAATAAGAAAGTTACAAGTTAAATTAGCTGTTCTGACCTCGAGGGGAAGTTCATTCCACCACCGAGGGGCCAAGACGGAGAAGAGTCTAGATGAGCGTCTTCCTCGTACCTTCAGAGATGGAGGGACCAGGCGAGCAGTACTGGAGGCTCGGAGTATACCAGGTGCAGTGCGAGGTGTAATAAGGGCTGTGAGGTAGGATGGTGCTACTCCATGTTTGGCTTTGTAGGACAGCATCAGTATTTTACGTAGCAACGTAAAATTCCGTAGGTAACATTAAGTAGGTAACGTAGCAGAGTGGTGTTGTGGGAGAATTTGGGAAGGTTAAAGATCAGTCGTGATGTAGACCTGCTAGAAGGTAGTTACAGTAATCCAGTCATGAGATTACTAGGGACGGAACCAGTATCTGGGTGGCCTGTGTTGATAGAGAAGGACGAATCTGTCTGATATTGTAGAGAAGGAATCTACATGAGCGGGAAAGATTGGTGATGTGAGTCGAGAAGGAGAGTCTAAAGTTGGTTTTCTAAAGTTACTCCAAGGCTGCGTGCAGTTGTAGAAGGAGAGATCTGAGAGTTGTTCAGGTAAAGATCCTGATGTGGTGAAGAATCTGCTGGAATGAATAGTTCTGTTTTGGTGGGATTGAGTTGGAGGTGATGGGCTGCCATCCAAGATGAGATGTCAGTTAGACATGCAGAGATTTTGGAAGCAGCATGTAGATCAGAGGGAGAAAAAGAGAAGATGAGTTGTGTGTCGTTGGCATAGCAGTGGTAGGATAATTCATGTGAAGAAATAACCTAACCAAGTGATCTTGTGTAGAGGGAGAAAAGGAGAGAACCAAGCACTGAGCCTTGAGGAACACCAGTGGAGAGTCTGCGTGAAGCAGATGTGGTTCCTTTCAAAGTTACTTGGTAAGACCACTCATCAATGTATGAAGCAAACCACTGCAATGCTGAATTCCAAGCCTCTGCAAGATGCACAGGAGAGTCTTGTGGTTAACTGTATCAAATGCTGCAGTGAGGTTGAGGAGAACAAGAACAGATGAGGTTTTTGCTGATCTGGACGCATGTAGCTTCTCAGAAGGAGCCAGAAGGGCTGTCTCAGTAGAATGACCTGCTCTGAAGCCAGACTGGTTGGGATCCAGATGAAGTAATAGCTGATTGTAGACACAGCACTCAAGGACTTTAGAAAGAAATGAGAGAAGAGACACTGGTCTGTCAACAAGCAACTCTCACCTCCTTGAATGTGTCAAATGAGCTGGCTGGAGGTTGGTGCTCAGTTCTGGTGGCGCAGTGGCGGTGGTGGCCTCAGGGTTGCTGGATGTCCTTGTTGAAGTGGCAGGGGAGGCTGAGGAGTGGTGCTGAGGATCCGACGTAACCACTCCTGTGAGGGAGCCACACACTTTATCCACCTAAAAAACAAGATACCAGAGATATAGAGAGGGACTGAAAACAAAGAAAGAAGCAATTCTGTAACAATTCTTCACACTGCTCAGTGTTACAATATAACACAGTACAGTATGACATAGGTACTATAACTATACATGTCACTTAGAATGTAATGCTGTCATACTGTACCAATTCCTCATGCTTCAACATGTTACAATGCAATATTTACATTTACAACATTTATCAGACGCCCTTATCCAGAGTGCCTTACGACCAGTAGTGCAACCTGGAGACACTCAGGGTTAAGTGTCTTCCTCAGGATCTGAACCTGGGTCTTCTGGTTCATAGGCAAGTGTGTTAACCACTAGGCTACTACCACCACCTCCACTATTGTCACACTGTAACAATGTAAAAAAATGAACAGTGTCAAGAACCTTTACAGTGTAACAATGTGACTGTCATGCTGCACACTAGTAGTAATGTAACAAAGTAACAGTGTGAATACTTTTTACAAAATGACAACGTTACTGTCAGACTGTTCTACATGTTAGAATGTAACACGTTTCAAGGATTACTGGGGATTTTACGTAAATTAAAAAATCTGAACGAGTAAACAGACACTTAAAAAATTCCTGGAAATGATAGAAAATTAAAAGCAAAACGTTTGATACGTTTCGGAGATCTTTTCCTTTGATGTTTTGACTGCATGTCCATGTGTCGTATCATCTTTCGTTGTTAATGTACCCAAGGATTAGCCTCCGAAACTTTCTCATCACCCTATGTTGGCCCCACACTACACAGCTTTTTGGGAATGGGTTGTCCAGCCAGGCAGAGCACCCTTTGTCCAGAGGTGGATTTGCATTCAGGGCGACTGGCCGGGCGAGACTAGACATCACCTAGACCATTCCAGCAGCAGAGTGAACGACGAAGTGTGATCACAGATGCAGAGTTCATTCCGGAAATCAATTTGAAAAACAGAAATTCATTCCCAAACAGAACATCCTGGTAAACAAATATTTTACATCCTCAGCAAATCATTTTTATTTAATACTGCAAACAGACTGTCTAACTTTCAGAGGATGCTATTAGATGAATAATGAAACTTAGGAACAAATTAGTATTCTTCAGTATTAGTTTTTAGTTTTAATCTTCATAAAAGTGAAGTGAAAGTCATACACTGCAGCAGTCAGTTTACAGTTCCCACCACAATTATAGTAAATATTTGGTAATGATTATGAATATGCCATGAATACAAGTTTTCTATGTGATTTTGTATATTATATATTTATTACTCTTGAATAAATATATTTCATGTATAATTATTTTTCTCATTTTATTTCGAATTCCTTTGTACACTGTAGATGTAGCAGATCCCCCAACGCTGAAGACCAGGCCTTGTGAAATTTTAGCCTGGTGTCATTCCAGCCACGTGGAACTGGTGAGCAGGCAACACTTGATCCGGTCCTGGAGGCTGCACCTCCTCGACAGGGAGGGCTATGGGGGTGGATGGGGGAGGAAGAAGCCAGGGGGGGAATCTGGGAGGCTCAGACCTACACAGCTGACCCAGCAACCCTCAAAGAGGAGCCGTGATCTTGGCTTTCACATATCTGCACCGATGACTCAGATCAGAGCATTGGGACAGTCCGCCTACATCGCATCCGATCACACGGCCAGTGGGCTTTCATCCACATAGTTCATGTAAATAGTTTACAGCGTTTACCAGACGCCCTTATCCAGAGTAGTTACAGGGACAGTCCCCCCCTGGAGACACTCAGGGTTAAGTGTCCTGCTCAGGGACACGATGGTAGTAAGTGGGGTTTGAACCTGGCTCTTCTGGTTCATGTGTAACCCACTAGGCTGCTAACAACCTTCGAGTAAATAGTTACTCTGCATGAATAAAATGGAGTTAATGGATAATAAAGAGAGGCTGTCTGTGGTGTTTTAGTTGAGGAACTAAACAGCCTCTGTACATGTGATCGGCCATAACATAACTAATGTTGAGCATGACACCATTTTGGCTCGTCATAATGTTACGGCTGCTGGGTGAATTTATGTACATATACACATGTAGATGCATTCACTACATTACTGTTGTACCTACAGTATTTAACTGATCATTTTTATCTTCATTTGACAATAAAGACTGAAACGTGGCTGAAACTCTGTAAGAGAATTGTGGGTAATCGGTTTTGACTCACTATAGCGCTGAGCCTGGGTCCATGCAGCTGGGCGTACAGGATGGCATCGTTGATCTTCTCTCTGATGGCCAGCAGCGTCAGTTCCAGCTCATGCCCCCCGGCCAGGGCCGCGCCCATCTCCTCCATCGTGGCCACGTATCGGCGCCAGGGCCCGTCCAGCTCCGAAAGGCCCGCCAGGCAGCCCCGCATCACGTTGAGGCAGAGTCCGCCGCACGGCCGCACCAGCGTCAGGCCCCGGCAGTGCGGGCAGAACTGCATCCGCACGATGGCTCGGCCGCACTCCCGCGCCAGCCCCAGCCACTCGGTGGCGTTCAGGACGTCCAGGCCCACGGCCAGAGCCCGGGCTTGGGCGCGGCCGGGCCCGAGCGCCCGCGCCAGCGCCGCGGCGAGGCCTCGCGGGTGCGACCCGAACGGGTTGACGTCCTGCCGCGTGGCTCGCAGACACTCCAGCCCTTCTGCCGACCAGGAGGACAGTCCCGGGTTGACCAGGCCGCGGAACACCAGCGGGAACAGCCGGTCGTAGAAGCGATGCACCGAGCGCTCCGCGGACACGTTGGCGTAGCCGTGCAGGTAGAGGGCCAGGTCGGAGAAGAGCTCCGACACCAGCATGCAGCCCTCGGGGGCGATGGGCTTATAGGCCAAATGGAACAGGGTGCAGGTGTGGTTCAGGGTGAAGACAAGTAAAGACCGGAACGTGTCTGGAAACCAGAGAGAATATGATAATTACCCAGCATGTCGGGGTCTAAAACCCGGACAGACCGATACCGCTGGTACTAGAAATGACTGGCATCAGCGTTCAACACTAAAACAGATTACATTGTCCCCCTACTGCACTCACAACACAGAGAGTGACCCCTGACCCTCCAGAAGAGGTCAACCGGGGTCAACTTTTCTCGCAGCTCCTCCCAGCGTGCTGGTTACAGATACAGACACGCCGGCTTCAGACCAAACTACACCAAACCAAATCACCTCATCTACTGTCCTGCTGGACGTGAGGAAGACTGAGGAGGAATCCCAGCAGCGCAGCCACGTGCCAGGTCCAGAGGACAACTAGTACATCTTACTTTTACATTCAAATAGCCCTGACACACAGGGACAGAAAATAGCCATCTGGACGGGCCCTGGAGCCCTGAAAGGCGAGGGAAAGGAAAGGGGGGATTCATAGCAGAGAAAGAGAGAGGGAAAGAGATTAAAGAAAGACGGACACAAATTGCCATGCAGATGGAGGATGCCGCGGTCTTCCCAATATCCGCTTCGATAAAGTCGATCGATAAAGTCGATGCTCTGAGGAGAATGATGGACCAGAAGAGAGTTAGAGGAGATTAGAAGTATCCTTGAATGATAAAGTTGGAGAAGACGGCAGTAAAATGGGTTCCTGGAGCGTATTTAATAGTTGGGGAGATTTGAGCCTTGTTCTCACCCTGGAAAGTGGCAGCGTGGCTCTGGATGAGGTACTTGAGCTCGAAGCTGTATGAAAGAATGTTCTGGAGCGTGTCCCGCCGCGCTGCCACCTGGTAGCTCTCTTCCATCTTGCGAGTGCAGCAAGTGGGACCCTGGTGCTTACAGATCTGGAGGTCGGCATCTTAACACACAGGAGTACGGAGGAGAAAGGTAAACGCAGGGCGAAGAGTTACGGTGTCATCTGCACAATACGGCTTTAAACGTAAAAAAATGAGTTTAAAACTGTGATTACATGATATTATAAATTAGCCCCGGTTAGGGGAGAAAAAATGACACTGATGTATCATAACCGACGACTCGGGGACTGTCCACTAGGAGACTAGTTAACCAGGTTAATGTCCATCGCGCCACTGGGACTCCCACTTCTCTCTTCCTAGTGGCCGTATAAACATCACTTTTCATCAGTCTAGTTGGAAGTAACCTGTAGAGACCTGTACAGACTCGGGGACTGTCCACTAGGAGACTAGTTAACCAGGTTAATGTCCATCGCGCCACTGGGACTCCCACTTCTCTCTTCCTAGTGGCCGTATAAACATCACTTTTCATCAGTCTAGTTGGAAGTAACCTGTAGAGACCTGTACAGACTCGGGGACCCTGCACTGTCCACTAGGAGACTAGTTAACCAGGTTAATGTCCATCGCGCCACTGGGACTCCCACTTCTCTCTTCCTAGTGGCCGTATAAACATCACTTTTCACCACCAGTCCAGCAGTCTAGTTGGAATAACCTGTACAGACCTGTCCCGGCTGATTCGGGGACCCATTTGGCCGGGCCGACCTGCCGCGCCTGGAACGCCGTCTTCACCTCATGACAGCTGTGACCGGCGGTGACGGGACGCCGTCCGAGGAGCGCCAGGACGAGCAGGACCCAGGTCGGACGGAGCATGGAGGAACCGGCAGAACCCGCCTGGCAGGACCTTCACATTCTCAGAGAGCGCAGGTCCTTCATTACGACCATGTGGAGGTCTGCAGGCTCCTCTGCCGCCAGTAGGTGGCGCTCCGACCGTAGAAATGACGTAAAGCGTGTCTCAATCACAAATAAAACCATTTAAAGTTCTAAATATCACGGTGTATAATTGTAGTAGTTGATAAATAGATACATTACGGGATGAAATGACCGGATGCCTCCTCGTTTTAAAAAACAACAGTTTACAAAGCTCAAGACAATGTACAAATTAGACGGGTTTTTAAAGCGCAATTTAATCATCATTTTTACGCCTGAATAATGAATTGAGGACGAATTACAAGGATGAAGGCATCATTTTCTTCAATTATTCTGATTACATATTTAGTTGAAAGTATAATGGACAAGTCTTTACTACCGACCAAAACAGCACGTGAAACATTTCACGATTATGTTAATGAACATGATGAATAAAGTTATGACTTCTGTTATTTCTGCTTTCATAGGCCATGACGTGGGAATTTAACTCCGAATGACATCATTATTGCATTTAAAAGCCGGGCTGGCCGTGAAAGCATTTCACTGCACATCATACCGTGTATGACTGTGTATGTGACAAATAAAATTTGAAATTGGAGAAATTAAAAACGAGGGGAAAAAAAATCGTGCCCCGTGTGAGGCTCGAACTCACGACCTTCAGATTATGAGACTGACGCGCTGCCTACTGCGCCAACGAGGCCTGCGGAGGAGCGCCGCGCCGCGCCGCTTTAACCCTGCCGGCCCGTCTCGGTAGTTCCATACAGGGCTGGAAATTCCATTTTTATTTCTCATACTCGGTCGTACTCGGTATGATGTGCAGTGAAATGCTTTCAGCGACTGGACGGAGCAAATATTACACTTTCATGTCTTTATCCTACAACACAAAATGATTAAGAGTGAAAGCGCTGGAGTGTATTGGAGTTCTATGAAGTGTGTGGGACCATATTTATTCAATAAAAATAAAATAAATTATTGTAAATGTATAAATAGAGATGACAGAGAAGGAGAGGAGTTGGAGAGCCAGTGTCAGGTTCGGGGTGGATTTTTGGCCCCCGGCCCTGTGGGAACGTTGATAAGGGACATGTGTCTCGCTGTGCCACGTTATCACAGCGGCAGTGTAAATAGTGAGTCGGGACGCCCCGTCCCCCTGTCCACGCGCCATGTCGGGCCTCAACATCGTCCTGGGCTTCCTGGTGGCCGTGGGAACGTTGATAAGGGACGAGTGTCTCGCTGTGCCACGTTGCGCCACGTTATCACCGCCGCAGTGTAAATAGTGAGTCGGGACGCCCCGTCCCTCTGTCCACGCGCCATGTCGGGCCTCAACATCGTCCTGGGCTTCCTGGTCGCCGTGGGAACGTTGATAAGGGACGAGTGTCTCGCTGTGCCACGTTGTGCCACGTTGCGCCACGTTATCTGTCGCGCTCACAGTCCTGTTCGCGGTGCTGCTGGCGCACGGCGCCGTCTGTACGGGCGCCAGCGGGAACCCCGCGGTCACCGTCACGCGGCTCCTGCTGGACGACGGCACCGCGGCGGCCGCGGCGCTGGGCGTGGCCGGGCAGATCCTGGGCGCCCACCTGGGCCTGGTGGTGGCCAGGCGGTACTGGGCGCTGGAGATGACGGACCTGCACGTGATCAAGGCCCTGATGGGGGCGGAGTGCAGCACGGCGCTGCGGTCCTCGCCGGCGCAGGGCTTCTGCGTGGAGGCCGCGTGCGGCGCGACCTTCACCCTCCTCCACCTCGGCCTGCGGCGCAAGCCGGCGCTGCTGAGGGTCCCCGCCCTGGCGGCCACGCTCACGTTCCTCTCACACGCAGGTAGGTCCACCAGCGGAGCGGCCGCGGCCACGCCGCTTCCTAACGTTCTCGGGGCAGTGGTGGCCTAGCGGTTAAGGAAGAGGCCCCGTAATCAGAAGGTTGCCGGTTCGAATCCCGATCCGCCAAGTTACCACTGAGGTGCCACTGAGCAAAGCACCGTCCCCACACACTGCTCCCCGGGCGCCTGTCATGGCTGCCCACTCAGGGTGATGGGATAAATGCAGAGGACAAATTTCACTGTGTGCACCGTGTGCTGTGCATCACATGTGACAATCACTTCACTTTACTTACTATCTTTCTCACTACCTCACCCAGAACAACCTTCAGGACCAAATCAGTCTGGTTTAAGACTGATCTTCTGGACGTTACAGAGAAACTACATGCTGCTCAGTGCTTAGCCCTCTCCCGATCACCCTTTACACCAAATCTCTTGGTGAAGTGACAGTGAAGTGTCATTGTGAGACACTGCAGCACAGCACACGGTGACACAGTGAAATGTGTCCTCTGCATTTAACCATCACCCTTCATGAGCAGTGGGCACCATGACAGGCGCCAGGGGACGGTACCTTGACCCACACGTGTCCACCAAGATCTCTGCTTGCCTGCCTGACATCTCATCGTGGGTGACAGGTCAGTGGTGGCAGTGGTGACCTAGCGGTTAAGGAAGCGGCCCCGTAATCAGAAGGTTGCCGGTTCGAATCACGATCTGTCAAGGTGCCACTGAGCAAAGCACCGTCCCCACACACTGCTCCCCGGGCGCCTGTCATGGTGCCCACTGCTCACTCAGGGTGATGGGTTAAATGCAGAGGACAAATTTCACTGTGTGCTGTGCTGCTGTGTATCACGTGTGACAATCACTTCACTTTTCTTCTTTTCCATCTCGCCCCCCAAAGCCAGGAACTACACGTCGGGCGTGGCCAACCCCGCCCTGGCCTACGCCCTCACGTTCCGGTGCTCCGGGTTCTCCTTCACGCAGTACGCCCTGGTCTACTGGCTGGGAACGCTAGCAGGTACGTTTAATGGCGTCCTGCACCTGGAACCACCTGCAGGTTCTAGATAAAGAAGACGCGTGTGTTTGCAGGCGCGACTCTGGCGGTGTTCCTGTACGTGGGCCACGTGCCGCGCCTTTTCTCCAAGAACCTGCTCTACTCGCGGAAGGGACGCGTCCGTGGGCCTAGAGGGAGAAGCTGCAGGTAGCCGCCAGAACCACAACGTTTAATGGTGCACGCACACAAAACTGTACAGAAAATAAACATTCATATTCAAACTTGGGTGTGAACTGGAGCATTTGTGAACGGTTCAACGTCGCAGCAGGTTCTCCACATGCACGCAGGAGGTGGTGGGACCCTGAGCTGCCGCGCCTTCGTTCTTCTGCACCGCGGCCACAGCGGGTTCTGTAGACAGAACAGACGTTTCCTGTGGTCAGAAGTGAATAATTACACGTGAATAAAACGAAGCGGTTGTCGTTGTGAGACACACGGTGACACGTGTCCTCGGTATTTAAACCCTTGGTGGCAGCAGCGTGTGTGTGTGTGTGTGTGTGTGTGATTTTCACCTCGCGGGCTCTGGTTCTCCAGCTGGGCGGCGGCCTTGTCCACCCACAGCTCGTGGTCGGGGTTGTTGGGCAGTTTCCTGGTCTGGCCGCAGCTCAGGCACTGAATGGAGGTGGCGCGCTGCCTCCGCTTGTTCTCTGGGGAACGAGCAGCAGCACCAACTCTCCGTTAGTAGCGCGGCGAGGACCAGAGTTCGATTCCCCGACGGGGACGAACCTTTTAGCAGCTTAACTACATCCTGGTACTTACTTGAACTGAAGGTGAAGTGATTGTCGTTGTGAGACACTGCAGCACAGCACATGGTGACACATGACAGGCGCCCAGTGTGGGGACAGGACCTTCATCAAGGGGACCTTGGATGGGATGAGCATGAGGAGTTGATGTTCGTAGTAAAAGTAGACATGCCTGTACGGGGATTGAACCCGTGACCTTGGCTTTATTGGCAGCACGCTCTAACCAACCGAGCGGCAGAAAAACACTTTCTTCTGTCTGGGATCATCTGAGGAGGACACGGCGCTTCACGAGAAGATCTCTCTCCTCACGAAAAGGCGTCGCCTTGCTCTGCTGAATAGTTGCTGCATTAGGCAACTTCTGGACTCTCCATAAAATGGTAAAACATGGAGGTGTGTGTGTGTGTGTGTGTGTGTGTGTGTGTCCGAATCCCGATCCACCAAGGCGCCACTGAGGTCCCGTCCCCCCCCACACTTTCCCCCGGGCGCCTGTCTTGGTGCCCACTGTCACCAAGGGTGATGGTTAAATACAGAGGACAACTAATCACTTCTGCTTGTGTAGCGGTGAGTTATCGGGGTCCCCGGGCGAACCCCCCCAGAAACGTATGAGTTGATCATATTTTACCAAAATAAAAAAAGCCTGAAGAGACGCGTACTTCTCTGGCGAACCCGCGCAGTGACCCCCGGTACCAGCAGCGAGCAGCACCTCCTGCACATCGTCCTCTTAACAGACGGGTCTCTGCGGGGACACGGAGGGGAGACACGTTAAAACGCGCCTGGCTCGGGGTGCGGGAGGACAGGACAGGACAGGACGTGTAAACTCACTGTCTCAGCACCAGGCGCCGGGCGACGCTGTTCTGGGTGAACGTGTAGAAGCGGGCGAGTTCCACGTTCCCCGGAGAACTGGCCAGAACACAGTGCGCGGCCTGCAACACAACAGATTAGGCGAGAAGTCCGGTAGTGCCCGGTAGTGCCCGGTAGAGCCCGGTAGTACCCGGTAGTACCCGGTAGTGTCCGGTAGTGCCCGGTAGTGCCCGGTAGTACCCGGTAGTGTCCGGTAGTGCCCGGTAGTACCCGGTAGTGCCCGGTAGTACCCGATAGTACCCGGTAGTGCCCGGTAGTACCCGGTAGTACCCGGTAGTGTCCGGTAGTGCCCGGTAGTACCCGGTAGTGCCCGGTAGTACCCGATAGTACCCGGTAGTGCCCGGTAGTACCCGGTAGTACCCGGTAGTGACCGGTCGCTCCGCAGCGTCCGGCGTACCTGGTGCAGGAAATTCAGCCGCTGGAAGCCTTCCTTGTCCTTCACATTCCCGGCCATGCTGAACAACTAATGTGGTCAATCACAAACACTTCACTTCACAACAGGCCGCTCCAGCGCGAACCACTTCCGGGTTAAAGGTAGACGTCACAATAAAAGTCCACGTTATTATCATCTAACTTTATACAAGTACACGCAAAAAAAACACAAAAACAGAGAACCATGACAACGGACACTGTGGACATTGTGCGCTGACCCATAAAATAGTGGGTCTTTATATTTATTATATTTATTGGCAGTATATTGAGTATTAAAACATTAAGTGCTAGGGAAATGACGTAGTTATCAACTCGGAGCAGAATTAAGTGTGGCGCTATTAACAAGCTCTTCATTCTTATGTCAGTAATGCTTAAATGCTTAATTATTATAATTTAGGAACTGCAACACTAACAGTTCCGACCCATCTTTAGAGGCAAGAAAATCGGTAAACGTTATTTGGCAATATTTATAAAATATTTGTCCTTATATTGTTATGCTGATCGATTACGTTCGATTTAAGGAGGAAAAAGTCGTAAATTCATCAAAAGAAATATAAGAACAGACTATCCAAGCCAACATATCTACTGATTTTAACAATAAAAAGTTTTCTGGCCCGTACGGGGATCGAACCCGCGACCTTGGCGTTATTAGCACCACGCTCTAACCAACTGAGCTAACCGGCCACGAACGCCGTTCTGCACATGCGCACATTTAACCGCAGGAGACACAGGAGACGAGTTTTACTACAGTGGACAGGACGAAGGATGCGGTTTTATGTCCCCGGACCTTCATTCCCGTCTCCTGATTAAATCCCCCGATTCGATCTGGATGAGGCTGGATCAGGAAAAGTAATCATTCCTGGACTTGTTAGAAGTAAGACCTTTTAAGAACATGATGCAGTACATTTCAAATCACAACCAGAAAAAAGTACAAATGATGTAAAATGAAATGTGATCTTCACATTAGGACATGTGAAGTGAGTAGAATGAACCAGAGAAGATCGGTAGAGAACAGGCAGTGATTTCATCTAGAAAAGCTCATGCAGAGGCGACTAGATGAGATGTACGGAGTGGCCCCTCCAGAAATGAGGGTGGTGTTGCTGTTGTGACCCTGATGGCTGAGGAGATATGAGGGCCCACCCCATCGTGAATGAAAGAACGAGAAATGATTCGTTTTTGTAATTAATTGATTTAAATTCCAGTTTTTCTGTCTACACTCCAGGTCTCACACATCTGATGGTTGTTCCTTCCAGCTGCCTTATTGGAATCTCTTCTGTCATGCTGCACGTCTGTAAAAGTTACAGACTGCCTTTTATGACCAGCAGGTGGCGTCACAGCTCCACAGAGGATGAATTGCGCCTGCAATCCCTGTAGTGTGTAGCACAGTGAACAGGATATTGGAACAAAGCCATGGATGCACAGTGAAATCGTGCAAAGGCATAAACAGACTATTTCTAAAAAAAAAACACTTCCTGCATCAATTAAAAAAGGAGCTGAACCTCATGTTAAAGTATTATTCAGTTTTCTATGCTGTAATATTGAAATGTTGAAGGACGTGTCCATATAAAAACCCGGTGAAAACATTTTATTCTGGCTGCAGGAAGTGAATACACGTGGAAAATGCATCATCATACAATAAATATCAGCTGTCTGGAATTGTGATGGGCCGGCGTCTATGGAGCGAGCCGAAGCTGCGCTCACGCTGGTGTCTGCTGATTCCATACGTTTCTGCGCAGCGCTGCATCTGATAGGGATTTTTTAGCAGCTTCTGGTTCCCGTGCAGGTCCAGCAGCTGCTCGGCGGTGTTGCTGGTGCTAAATCCCAGAGCAGAAGACAGCCGTGACCCGGCACTGACCACGTCCTCCTCAGGTGAAGGTCCTCGGACCTTCTCTTGGCGTGTCTCCTCATCCCAGGTTGCTGAGGCTCTGCCGGGACTGCTCTGCGGCCGCCGCCGCGTTCAGCTTGAGGAGCAGGGACTCGCGGAAGGTGCGGCACATGAGGAAGTAGATGATGGGGTCCAGGCACACGTTGAGGGCGGACAGGAAGAGGGTTCCTTCCTT
The DNA here is from genome assembly GCF_900700375.1 of Denticeps clupeoides. Classification (NCBI taxonomy): domain Eukaryota; kingdom Metazoa; phylum Chordata; class Actinopteri; order Clupeiformes; family Denticipitidae; genus Denticeps; species Denticeps clupeoides. Next base: position 104,375 of record NW_021630105.1, read on the forward strand.
CAGCTGGTAGAGCACGGCATGGGCGGCCGGGGACAACGCGATGGCGCCGTTCTGGCTGAAGGTGTAGGGGATGCGGCAGACGTGGTACGGCACGAAGCAGACGAAAAACACGGCCAGGAGGCTGAAGATGCTGCGGTTGGACTTGCGGTGGGCCTGCTGGCCGCCGTCCCGGCTGGTGCGGCGGTAGGAGAAGTAGATGCGGCGTGAGATGGAGGTGTAGCAGAAGGCCAGCAGCAGCAGCGTGGCCCAGAACAGGCTGACGCTGAAGAGCGAGGACGCCTGGTGCCACACCAGGCCCAAGTGGCTCTTCAGGGCCATGCACCTCCACGGCCTGGTCGGATCCAGGCTCTGGTTGCTCAGGATGCTGTTGGGCAGCATGCAGACCTGCAGCAGAAGCCAGACGAGGACCGCCAGGCCTCGGGCGCAGGGCACCTGCTGGAGAAGACATGCAGGCGATGAAGTCCAGGAGCAAAATGTGCGGGAGGACGAGGACGAGGAGGCCAGCACCGCAGACGAGTGGACGATCTTGACGTAGCGCTCCACGCTGATGAGGCCCATGAAGAGGATGCCGCCGTACATGCTGAGGTAGAAGAACACAGCCGTGTAACGGCACACCAGCACCTTCATGGGCCGCCCTCCTAGGTCCAGGTCACTGGCCACCTTCCAAGGAAAGGACATCAGCATCAGCAGGTCGGCCACCATCATGTTCTTCAGGTACACCACCAAGGCCGAGGTGCTGGGAACCCGGAAGAAGATCCAAGCGGCGCAGCCGTTGAGGATGAAACCCGCCACGCAGATGAGCACGTACAACACCGGCAGCACCTGGTTCACGAACAAGAAGCTGTTGTCCGTTCCGTTGCCGTGGAGATGGTGGCTGTTATTTACGTCCATATCTGAAAGAAACAGCACATGGACCGTTTTCAAACCTGAAGACCCGACACGGATCGAGGTTGAGTGTAAACGTGGCCAGATTATACAGCGGTGCAGAAACCCCAGCCAGAAGGTTCCAGAAAGAGAGAAACCAGAGGAAGTACCGACCAGTGAGCCCCGCGTCCAGCATGAAGTGGCAGAAGAAGGCGAGCTGTCGGGAGGCTCTCGTTTCCTGTTTGTGGGCGGAGCTGAGATGCGCTCATGTCCACATGCTGATTTCCTGCAGACCCCTGGCCTTTCATCTCCCTCCGGCCTCCTTCACTCCGCCTCCGCACCCGTACCACTCATCGCGTGCTCCGCCCTCAACTTCCTGAGGTTTTTTTAAAGCCCTGCGGCATCCTGTACCTGGTACTCCTTCACACTCCGTTCTTCCAGTAGCTACTCAGAGTTGGATCTACTCCATGGTACTGTGACATCTCATTCATCTGCTTTAAGCATTTTGTCAAGACCTGATCAAGAACTTTCATTTGGTGTGACTATCTCAATTTCCACCAAACTGAGAAACACACATGGTTTCTATATGGATCTCACCCTTCAGTGTCTACTATGCAACATGTATTGTGGTTGTATAACCGATATTTCAACTCTTTAAACTCGACAAATAGGAACATTTTCTCCTGGAGGAGAAGTTCCAGGGGTTTTCTGCACGTTCTCAGCTTTCCCATGGCAGCAGTGACCCAGTAGTCTTCCTACTGCTGACCTTGAGAAAGTTTCTACAGCGACCCCTTGAAGCCCCGCTGAGGCGCACTGTACAGGACACATGCCAAAAAATGCAGACAGACACATTTTCGAGCCGTCAGAACCAAGATGGCGGCATCTTCTCTGTTACTAAGGTCACATCATCCAAACTTCTGCTTTCCTTGGTAGAAGCTGAGCGTATAGGTCTAGTGGGCAGCAAACACAAGCATCAACCTACCAAGTCTAGTAGTAACACATAGATTCTTGAAAGAATGTCACTAATTGTCCCTTATCATTTCTATTCTGGGATGAAATAGTCACCTTGTGGGCCACTGTGTGTCCCGAGATGAAAGAATATGTCGTGGAATTCTGCCTGCATTCTGAATAATAATAAACTTCAGGCGGTTCTGTAGAACAGTGGTTCCCAACCTTTTTTCCCAGAAGCCCCCCTGTGCCCAAGACCAGCCAGGTCTCCCTCCAACGCCAATTCCTTCCCACATACACACGTTACAAGAATAAAATTATTAATTTCATGTCAAACTTTTATTTGCAAAACAATACGCAGCATTTGTAGGTTTTTGTTCTTATTCTCCTTGTTTTATACTGCAGGTTATATAGAGTCTATATCAGAGCTGTATTCAGCATTCAGCCCGAGCGTGACTGAGGGGTCATTTACCCGACCGGACCCGAGCCAGGATTTACAGCTCTGGTCTATATAGCCCAGTGTTTCCCAGCCCTGGTCCTGGAGGAACGTCTTCCAAAGAGTCTTCAGCCCAACCCTACCTGAATTAGGCTCATAATGAGAGGGGCAGATAGTGAAGATACGTGGAACAGAAACGTCCTGCCAGATGTTTGGAAATGCTGATATAGCCTACATGATCATGCAGAGTTTTGATGATCCTATTGGGTGTCTTGTTGGCATTTTATATAGTGAATTATATCATCTGATCATCTGAATAAGCAGATAAAGTTCCACTGGCAGTTAAACATGGTGTTCAGGTCGGGACCGTGACAGAAATAACCGTTTCGGTCTCTCGCCCCGCAGAGATCAGAACAGGGGAGATGAAAGAGACGGGCCAGGTCGGGCAGGAAGGAGGTGCGTGGGGCGGAAGCAGGGAGATGAGGATATGAGCGAGTCAAAACAGGCCCAAAATGGTGTGGAAACCACTCAGTGGACATAAAACCTGTTTTAATACCGCAAGGCATTACCAACCAAACGAATAATGGGGTCAACAAACGATCTTCTAGAAAGTTTCTCAGAAAATGCTGAAATATTGACATGATGAACAGAATTTCAGGCGATTTGATCAGTCCAGTCACTGGTCATTTTTGCTCTCTGTCCACCCTGGCTTCACTCCCGACCTTTTTACATCAACTGTGGAACCATAAGAATGATGAATTCTATAGAAATCCACCGACAGGAGACGAGAGTTGATGTGTCAGGTATACCTCCTCGCCCCCAAACCACAACTTATTCATCGAAATACATGGGAATAGGCAGAGCCAGCAGGGGCGCTCTTCACCCAGCAACTGCAGCTCCTGCTGGACTCCCTTCTCCTTCTTCAGAAAGTAAATGTGTCAGGACCACAAGGAATCAAGAAATAGTTCCAGAAAATTCTTTGTTGTAACAGTTCGGTACATACAGTCCGTTTCCCTGCACGCATCACATCACATATGATGTATAAGCAAAGTGAAAATGTAAAGTGCACTGTTTACACGGTCAACATTTCCAGCAAAAATAAATAAACAATATTTACATTAATGTATTCAAGAAAAATAAATTCATAGTAATGTTCAGATAATAATATTCACAACAGCTGTTATTGCATCATATCATAAATAAAAAACATGATCTCGATAAAACGACAAAAGAGGTAGCACAGACCATATCTCCGTATTTTTCATTTTTGTCCAATATACTCACAATAAAGTCACAAAACGTGTTCTCTGGACCAGTTTAGAAACAGGGCGGGGAATTATGAGGATTTTTTGGGGATGAAGTGAATCAGTGTCATGAGGTACCATCCTACATTGAGTGTAGGAAGGGCAGGAAGTTCTGTGGGGAAACTTCCACGTCTTCATGCTGGAACCACCTAGAATCAGACAGAAACACACGTTTGCACGCTACTGTCGGAACCGACACAGATGCAGAACCGCACAGTCGCCTACCTTGTTGTTGCCAAAGCCAGGACCGCAGACCATGCCCAGTAAAGCATTGAGCACGTGTGCAGCACAGAGGACAGCCTGGAGTCCGCTGGTGACCCCGAGAACCGAGAAGAGAACGACGTTCCACAGAACCACCCCGCGCGGCTCCACGCAGGCCCCGGCCCAGCGGCGAGTGTCGAACAGGTACACCTTCTCACTGCGGAGACAGTGGAGTATTATCAGACGTGTCTTCTGATCCAGCTGCTCCTGACCAGTGTTGGGAAGTGCTTACCTTAGCAGCTTCGTGGTTGGTTTGTTACTCTCTAGGCTGCTGCCGCCACATAAAACCTCATTATGTTCCTCACCTGATGTTCCTCCTGAACAGAGGTGTGTCCCAGACGAGACCCTGGGTGCCGTTATGCAGACAGAGCGGCCCGTGGACCAGGCCCGTCGCGCTCACCCAGAAGCAGAGCGCCGTGGCGGCACAAGCCAGGCACGAGTAGGCAACCTGCCTCAGCATCTGTAGCGAAGAACAAGTCCGGTGCGATTCATGAGACGTGACACGGCTGCACCTGTTCAGAGAAGGTCCAGACCGTGAAGATCACTCACCGCGGTTCTGAAGCCACAGCATCCACCCTTGGAGCTGGCAGACAATATACTGTGGGCAGCCAAGAGCATCTAGAGACAAGCGAAGCATTAAGGACATATTCGGGGGTCTCGAGCACTTGATTCTTCTGCAGTACGGCGTGAGAACTTGTGGTGGTCTTCACTGGCCACCTTCTCACATGTCTGGTTGACCTCCCATGCAAACCACCTTCATGACTTATGTCTCTCTGAGGAACACACTGAGGAAAGATCTCAAGTTCTTTCAGGTCTAGAGCTTCTCTGGCTCGGATGTGCATGTTTCCTGCTGTAACACTGTGACACATGAAGACCTCAGTCTGAATCTATGGTCAGAGAAGAGCGAATGAAAGTGGAGCCACCACAGGTCTCGCGCCACCTGCTGGCCACCTCATGAGAAATGGAAATAGATTTTCACGGTGGCATCTCTACAGCACATTTCATTTCATTTCATCTCATCGGCCCTCACCAGCAGTCCAGAAGCCCACAGGCCGGTGCCAAAAAGCGCCTCTCTGGTCACATGACGCTCCAGCAGGAAGCTGTACTCCAGGTTGGGGAACAGCAGGAGGGCGTTGGCCAACATGCTCACGATGGCCAGGACGACCAGAGCCCAGCCCACACACCGCGAGCATCTCGCCACACACATGTCTACGCCACGGGCCTGCAGAGAGAGGTTCAAATACCCCGGTACCATCCACCGAATGCTCTCTACAACAGCTGACCACACATCCAATACGCCTAAATACACGTACATATTCTACGTCTATATAAATATACAGACGTTTTTAACTCTCATCCGCTGCCATTTCCAGACTAATTATATTATACGTAAAATTTCCCACTTGTGGGACTAATAAAAGATCATCTTATCCCATCTTATTCAGTATCTTCATATTAATATGGAATAAAGAGATTCATAAAAAATAACTACTCAACACTATGTTCACAGATAAATATTTAGTGGACAAAATACATACATTCGATTAAAGCACAATTACTGTTGAGAAGTAAAGTAGTGGAGTAATAATAAATCAGGACATTTTAATTGATGTCTTACCTGAAGCCGAAGTAAGAGACTCGGACGAGGAAGGAGCGCTATCAGCTGAATATATAGTCATGGTCCCACCCACATATTATATACACGTGCACACACACGAAACGAATCAAATTCAGCCAAGGAGAGGAAATCAAGAGATTTTAATAACTGCGCACTCATATGTTTCTTTCATAAATGACGTTTGTCACCTGTAATTAACATTTTTTTTATAATTCAGTATGGACTGAAAAATCTATTCTAGGACGTGGGGAAGTGTTTTTTTTGTCTGTGGGTGGATTGATTCAGTGGGACCAGGATGACTCAATTCAAATCTTTCCATAATAATATGACATAACACAACATAATATTACTCAACAACAGTATTTACTTTTTATTTGGCAAGACGATGAAGACTCGCTGGCGCTTGCTGCTGTATTTCTGGAGCTAAATCCAAGTTTTCTTTTGCTGCTTTCAGGAGGAAACGCTGAATATGGAGGTCAGTGGGGCTGAGCACTATGGACTAGAACTCCTTCCAATACTGCAAACCCGCAGATATTTAGGCTTTAATCATCAAGTGACTGCATTTCCCACTTCAGTATATATATATATATATTTTTTATTAAAATTGAATTGCATGCTAATTGCATCCAGCAATTACAACAATTACCAATAAGCCCACAAGGGACTAAAGCTAGAAATAAAACCCAATTTTCCAGTTCTATTTCCCATCTTTAAGGGATAGAAGTTTAAGGGACAGAAAATGAGTCACATGCCACCGTAACAATGAGCAAAGCTCAACATGTTCCCACTGTGGTTTAGAGCAGCACCGCACGGCCACTGCACCATGTGATGGTGAGGTGGAAGATGATGATGATGATGATCTGTCAGCAGGGAACATGGGTCGCAGTCCACCAACACCAGCCATCGGACGGAACTCTCCACACGCGTGGTGGAAAAACGGGAATGTGACACTCGGCACATCACATTACCATAAAAGGGCATGTAACACGGAGAGGAACTCTAGACAAGTTCTGTAAACACCTGCAGGAGAAGAAGTCCAGGATTCTGAGTCATCAACGTCTACTTAGCATCGGAAGAAAACAAGACACACACATTTTAGATCCTATAATGTGTTTTATTGAAAATGTCCTGTGTAGATACCACCGTGGTGGCATCACGCGGTCAAAATAAGGCAACGTCTCAACTCAGCAGCCAGGAAAATGGTGGAGCTGTGAACATAAGGCTTTAATTCAATCAAGTGCAATAAGCGCTCAGTTTGAAGATCGTGTGGAAGATCCTCAGTTGCTCAGGCTGGGAAACATGTCAGTCAGGGTGGTCTGCTTGGCGCCCCCTTTTAATGGGGTGGCGGGGGCTTTGGACGAGTTCCGAGTCTTTTGCTCTCTGTGCTCCTCTGTGGAGGGTTGTTGCTGGCCCACCTTGCCCCTTCGCTCCTGGTTTTGGGCGGAGTTGTGGTGAGGGCGTGGCGTCTGGCTGGTGGTGGGACTCTCAGCGCTGGGACCTTGTCGTGGGGCTGCACACTTCTGCCGGAGGAGGTACGGGTTGGTGGAACCTTTGCTGCGGTCGGTGGCGAGGAGATGTTCCTCACGGTCCATCTGCCTCTGTAGTCGTAAGGCTATCTGGTAATCAAGCTTCTCCTGCCGCATGTGGCTCATTGACTCCTCCTCCTGGAGGGCGAAGTCCAGGAGAAGATCGCCGCCGTTCCGGGCCAAGGGGGTACGGGGACGTTTTGGTGTCCCCGCCTCGCTCGCCTCCAGCTGCCAGCTCTTCCTCTTGGCAGAGGTGGAACTGGTGCCTTCCTCATCATCTACAACTGTGACCTCCCTGACCTCTGAGGCCAAGGAGGAGGAGGACATGGGCTCGCTGTCAGCTGACTGACTCCGGAGGTTCTCCTTCAAGATAAAAGAACATCGATTCACCGCCATTTAAAGGGAACTGAAACAGATGAAGAAATTTTACTCCTCCTCCTCCTCACGTCACTACTCATTTTCAGTTTGCTATGAGGTTTACTGTAAATCCACGACCCTCCATGCGGCGGCCCCGACAACCTCCATGCGGCGGCCCCGACAACCTCCATGCGGCGGCCCCGACAACCTCCATGCGGCGGCCCCGACACCCCATGCGGCGGCCCCGACAACCTACCATGCGGCGGCCCCGACCCCCCCCCCCATGCGGCGGCCCCGACAACCTCCATGCGGCGGCCCCGACAACCTCCATTGCGGGCCCCGACAACCTCCAGGCGGGACAACCTCCATGGGGGCCGAAACCTCCATGGCGGCCCCGAAACCTCCATGCGGCGGCCCCGACACCCTCCATGCGGCGGCCCCGACAACCTCCATGCGGCGGCCCCGACAACCTCCATGCGGCGGCCCCGACCCCCCCATGCGGCGGCCCCGACCCCCCCCATGCGGCGGCCCCGACAACCTCCATGCGGCGGCCCCGACAACCTCCATGCGGCGGCCCCGACAACCTCCATGCGGCGGCCCCGACCCCCCCATGCGGCGGCCCCGACCCCCCCAGGCGGTGGCCCCGACCCCCCCCATGCGGTGGCCCCGACCCTCCATGCGGGGCCCCGAAACCTCCATGCGGCGGCGAAACCTCCATGGGGGGGACAACCTCCATGGCGGCCCGACCCCCCCCCCATGCGGCGGCCCGACAACCTCCATGCGGCGGCCCCGACCCCCCCCATGCGGCGGCCCCGACAACCCCCATGCGGCGGCCCCGACAACCTCCATGCGGCGGCCCCGACCCCCCCATGCGGCGGCCCCGACCCCCCCCATGCGGCCGCCCCGACCCCCCCCATGCGGCGCCCCGACCCCCCCCATGCGGCGGCCCCGACCCCCCCCATGCGGCGGCCCCCACCCCCCATGCGGCGGCCCCGACCCCCCCCATGCGGCGGCCCCGACCCCCCCCATGCGGCGGCCCCGACCCCCCCATGCGGCGGCCCCGACCCCCCCATGCGGCGGCCCCGACCCTTGATACAGTGCATGCACATACCTTATTAGCCGAAGAGGTGTGGCTGGAGCTGGACAGTCCACGGGGAGACAGGAACCTAAGCACACATTTTAATATGACTTTAATGTCCTTTTTTGGACTTCAAAGGAACATGTCCCCGTTATTGTAAAATGTATCTGGACGGGAAACAGGAAGTGGTTTTATGGTACAACTACGCAACTTGTAAAATGCCACAACATTAACCGACTGCATCTCATGACAAACGCATGACGGGCAGAATCTGTGGCTCAGTCCAGGCCACCCTGCAGAGGAGGTGATCGAACGCGGAACGCAACTCAGACGTCCATCTTGTCTGGACGGACAGAAGACGCACACGGTTTCACCAGACGGTCAGCGCGGTTAATCCGGGATTTAGAGAGAACAAAACAAACTAAAAATTTGTCACAACGTGCAGAGGTCATAGTTCAGCGAAAGACACTCTTCAGGCAGGCATCCCATAGAAAACGATGCGATGCAGAGCGCATTGTCGGACGCGATCCGTATCTGAAGAGCCAGAAAATCCATGCGGCTAACAGGAGCCAACATCTGATGAAGGTGATGAGGAGGAACTGACCGTTCTATGTCTCCTGCCACAGGTTTCTTCTTCTTCTCCAAAGAATTATCGGCAGGTTTACCGCTCCGGTGTGCTTCCAAAACGGGACTTGAGTTCTAGTAAGAGCGGTGGAGAAAACGGCATGAAGATGTGAGGGAGCAAACTGGATGAAAATATGGAATATAACTTCAGACATGAAACCAGATTTGGCACCATGGTCTATATAGTAGCTGCATTATAAAACGGTCATTACATTAGGAAGTTACCACAGAGCAGAGACTTGTTTAAAATCCAGAAGAACTTCACTGTTAATTATGAAATTTGGTAAACTGTGCATGCATGTTTATTATATATTGTGAATAAGGTGTTAAGAGGACGTTAGGTTTTAATATATTTTTTACTTAAAGATCCCCTATTATGAAAATGTGACTGTGAGATGTGAGATGATCCTCTAGCCCGTCTATGGTCCTGCAGTGGCTAGAAATGGCGGTTGGTGTAAAGAGTCGTTCTGCTTCACCGTTCAGAGAGCGGCAGGACAGGTGTTCGGATCTGGAATTTGCCCCCTTATGACGTCATAAGACATCATTACGTCCCCTAAAATGAATGCGATATCTTATAAGAGGGGACCATGATACTGGACGAGCCCGTCCCCACACACCGCTCCCCGGGCGCCTGTCATGGTGCCCACTGCTCACCAAGGGCGACGGTTCAATACAGAGGACACGTTTCACTGTGTGCTGTGCTGCAGTGTCTCACAATTATCAGCATTTTGGAGTCCACCCACCAGCTCCTGGCTCAGCAGCCGGGCCAGTCTGGCATCGTCCTCCAGCTGTTTCTCCGCCTGCCTCTTCCTCTCCTCCCCCAGACGCTCCTCTTCTTCTGCCAGGAGGCGCTGGATGTACTCCTCGCTGGCCTTCTGCTCAGCCTCCTCCAGGGCTCGCCGCTCCTCTACATGCTGCACGGACCGGACAGAATTCAGCAGTATAACCATAAATACACAGATTAAAAATTTTTTTTGGGGTCTATAAACCAATAAAATGGATCTGAAATGAAACAAACAAAAAGATGCTTTAATTTTCAGCTTCAAACTTTCACTTTTTTTTTTTTTTTAAATACTTGCAAATGGCTTCTAGAGCACGTGTACAAACTGCTGTAGTTCTGTGCACCTGGTTTTGGATCCCCTCAAATTAAAGATGAACGTCTGCAGTTGTAGGAGCCAAAAAGACTTGTATTGATGTCCCAATATTTTTGGACGTGACCATGTCTAAAGCTGTAAAAACTGCTCCAATGCTAATGAAAGGAGGAATTAGGGAGCAATCTGTGTAAAAACTTTCCAATCATAGGAGTCCTTACTAAAAGCCTACTCTGCACTGTCCACTACCTCCAAACATGGACAGACGCTGTATACTGCACTTGGGACTTTTCCACCTCTACAACTGCAGGACTTTTTCTCGTTGGACAAATCATCACCAACGCTGCACTGACATCAACTGCAGGTGAAGGGCGTCCCGCTGTGTATCACTCCTTCCCAACGTTTCTTCCTTTCTATTGTTCTCTCTTCTAGAGCATTTTAGTGGAGCAAGTGTGGGGGGTGTCAACCGTAGGGCCTGTCAAAGCCCATTGAGACATACTGAATGTGCTTATGGGCTTTATAAGAAATAAATGTTTTTGTTATTTCAGCATTAATATTTTTTCTATATTTCTGTATTATTGCCTCAAATTATTTACATTGACAGCGTACCCATGCATTAATAATAAGAGGGGCATATGGACGCTCATTTTAATGGTATTAAATGTTTTCTATAGAAATGTTTGCACGTGTCCATTTCCTTTCAGAATGATACTGGACGAGCGATATGAAGAGCGATGACAGGCGCCCCCCGGTGCATGTGAAAGGAACCCTCACCCTCAGTGTGCAGTGTGTGGGGACCTCAGTGGCAGCTTGGCGGTTCGCTACCTCTAAATATATTCTGGATGTTCTCTCTGTAGATGCAGCAGTGGACAGCTCGTACCTTGCTTATCTGTTCTTCGTACTCCTTCCTCACCTCTCCCGGTTCACTCACTCTGGGCTTGGAGACCCGCACTGGGGAGAAGAGCAGCAGCGACGTGAGTGCTGGCAGAGCGGAACGCGGGTAAGAAGGCGGTACGTACCGCTCACGCCGTCGTCGTCCAGGCCGCTCAGCCTTCGCTGGCACTGCGCGGGAAAGGCCTGCTGCACCCGCTGCCACAGCGCCGCGTTGACCAGGGTCTTGTTCCTGCCATTGACTCTGGCCCAGGTGGACACCCGCCTGCGGCAGAGGGGGCAGCAGATGTTGGCCTTGTCCACGGTCTCCGAGAAGCAGGATTTGCAGAAGGAGTGGGAACAGGGCAGCGTCACGGGCTCCAGGAAGATCTCCAGGCACACAGGACAGAGGCAGTCCGCATGGGACAGGCCCACGTCCACCTCGGACACGGGCGCCATCCCTCCACCACCTGACTGGTTCCCTCTGTGGAGCATTCCACATACAACCAGATTATAAAACCACTTCCTCACATCAAATACTAACAACACGACGCGACATTATTATGACTAATGACACGCCGCGACATTAATACATCATTATAATTAAATCATTATTGTTACTAATAACACGACGCGACACTATTATTAAAGCTACATAAACCAAAGGGCTAAAACGAACCTACCTGCCTAAAGACGTACAGCCATAAACCACGAAACGACTCCCAACGTAAAGAGTTCCGGGAGGATTAACGGCGACAATTATTTAAAACGAACACGAATTATTCCTGAAAACTGAGAGGCGGAGGCAAAAAACAGGAATGCGGCGCATGGCGCCATTTCTCTTACGTAGTTCCGGCAACGCCTGTCCACTTCCGGTTCAAACGTTGACCCGTTACGCTTCAAAATAAGAGTCAAAATCACAAAAAAGCTTCTCAGAAAATATCAATATACAGTACAGTTAAAAAACTGTAAATAACGGTAATAAAGCAATAAATAAAGTTTATACTTAAGTAAATAAATTCTTTGTACGTTCATTTCTTATGTATTATAAACGTTATATTGTATTTCTCTACAGTACCCTGCATTATTATATAATTATTATATTAGTATATTATTATATAATCTCATGTCGCATGTCTGTGTTGAAGTCATATTGAAGTCAGTCGTTTTAAAAAGGATTCGAAATCTAAAAGTTATTACTTAGTGTGCAATAAGATGTGTTTAGACAGTGTGGTAAGAAACACGTTGCTTCAGGAGGACCAGATTGGAACGTCCTTTAGCCCCAAGTATTTACAGCACAGTGACAAAAATGAACACAGACACTTTTATATGCTTTTAATATTCAATTTATTCATTTATTATTTTGTCCACATTTCTATTGCGTCCACAGTCTATAATGCTGTAATAACAAAAAGCGTATCCCAAAGGTACCACATTTTACCATATACTGGCATAATTTGGCATACTGCATCACATTAAGAGAAAACAAGGGACACACAACATAAATTAATGTTAGTAGAGCACAAATACCAAACATTTTAAAGTGTAAAACAGATAATAAATTAATAAATTAATTCACAAGCAATCCATAGTTGAATAGAAAGGTTTTACAGTAGTTGCAATATTACTAGTAAAAATGTACATTAAAAAATCTACTCCGTAAAAGACCATCGGAGCGTACATATTCTTTTACCACGCTAAGACAGCCATCTTGACACACTAATGCATACTATATATTCTAACACAGCACACACGTTTAGCCCACTTACAAGTATTTTCCTGAAACAGCAGATTACATTTAATCACTTTTCAGTATATTTCCTCTGTGACGGGCAGCTTCAGTGCAATTCATCCACAGGAATAACCGTTTCAGAAAGTTCTCTGACCCACGAGACACGACTGTTGCATTCTGCAACAATTATTTACTTGAAGAAAAGAACATACGGGAATCCCAGTCAGTCAATCAAATTGAATAAATAGATATTTTTAGGGAAATGAGCCCGAATAAATGTTCAGTTCATCATTTTTTGTAATTAAAAATGGGAAGCAGAATTAAATCAGAAAGCAGCTATTTCAGCCACTAAATGCACATAAAAGCAACAAGCAACTCAAGTCTCTGTTCTTGCATACAGCTACAGAGAAGCGACATCAAGTGCAGGCCCACTGGGCCCTTCAACACTTCGCGGCTGGTTTTCGAGGAAGTAAATCCGCTCCACTGCAGGGCTACGCTGCACAGCTATCAGCCAGAAGCGAGAGAAAAACCGGAACAGACGGAACAGTGTCTCGTTTATGCTTCATGCACCTCTTGTTCAGTCGAGTCTTCATCGCTCTGACAGAGACACAGTGTCCAGGGGATGTGGGAATCTGTCATGACATGGAGTTCGGAGGGAGAAGCTGATGACGTATCTCTGACTGTTTTAAACAAATGGAATCGTTCAGTTTGGGGAGGAATAGAGTTCTGTCTTGGTCACAATGTTCTTAGTGAAACATATGGAGATGGGTTGGATCAGCGAAAGCCCCACTCTGCCCTGTCATCATTGAGTCTGTATGGAAGTAGCGTATGAGTATGAGGCCGCCAAACGTCCACTTGGGGGGAGGAGAAGATGTCATACGTCCATCCTGGTCAATGCTCTCAGTCCATGTTAGCTTCTGAGAGAGACAACCTTCCATGAAAAACCAACTATCAGGGCATTTTTAACAGTCGTGGTTGCTCGTACTTTGGCATGAAAAGCAATCTGCTGAATCCCACGATTATGCCACTTGGCTGGACTTTTATGCCGATACTTTCTGTCGATTGGCAGCTCATCAATATGAGCTCAGAGGGAGGGATGTTCTCTATTTGCTGAGGTCAGCTGCTCTGAGCACAGTAGATGTTTCTGTCTTGTAATGCCTGTGTTCAGCTTGAAATGGCTGCTCGCGCTGCTTCTGAATGATGTTTGTGGTGTGTGACACGTGGAAGTAGAAGGAAGTTGATCATACCAGAGGGTCTAAAGCAGGTCCAGGTGGGCACGGTCAGGTCTGTGGTCAATTCCGAGACATAAGTCAAGGAAATGCTGGCTACGGCTTTGAGCCCGATCAATAAAAAGAAAGTCCACCACAAGCACAACTGGAGGTCCGACAAGTGTGATGTGCCTGAAACCTGCGAGAGAGGGGGGACAGGGACACGTGGCTGGGTGTGATGGAAGGGTTTTGGATCTGCAGGAGCTCTGAGATGCCGTCAGGACTTGATCCCCTTCACGGGCTCTGTGGATTGCCGGACATCTGTCCACTCCTGCATGGTGTTCTGCAGAGCCTGAGTCTTTTCTTTGTCCACTTGGACGTAGTCCACCTTCTCGTCGGACGTGGCAGAGGATGTGGAAGGCTGAGAAGAAACGGTTAGAAACGGTTATGACCTGAACGCTGAACTGTAACATGGCTGTAAGTTGTGTAAATAGTATTACTTTCTTCAACCAAATATTTGACTAAATGTCTTCATCAACGAACCTTTCTGACGTGACAGAAACAAGATGAAACGCAACAAATGTCGTGTGATGATAACTATAACAAAATATATCAAAATATATAGCGGTGGCCTAGCGGTTAAGGAAGCGGCCCTGTAATCAGAAGGTTGCTGGTTCGAGTCCCAAACCGCCACGGTGCCACTGAGGTCCCCTTGATAAAGGTCCCGTCCCATTTCCATTTCCAGCATTTATCAGACGCCCTTATCGAGAGCGACTTACAACCAGTACTTCCAGTCACTTCCAGTCACGCCACTTCACTTTCATCATGACAAAAACGAGACAAGACATTCTGTCCTCTTGTTTCTGTTTCCTGTGTCCTGTTGCACATTACTTAGATTTACTTGTGATGGGAGAGTAGACGGCTGGGAGAAAATGACGATTTTATCTTTGGACGCTTTCTTTACAACGTAAAAAAACGGAACTTGTGGTCAAAAAACACGGAAGAAATCAGGGCGTCCGTGTCTGGAATGGATGTCGAGTATTCTATAATGTCTATAAGCTAACAATAATATAATAATGAGATAAAACAAGGCTCATTTTTAAGTGGGCTTGTCTGTTCTAACCCAGCCAATATGAAGAATTTTTTTAAAGAAATACAAATTTCAACTGAACTAAATTAAAACTAAACTAAAATGTCTAAAATCAGTCTAAAACAGTCATGGATAAATATGAGTAAAATGGCCAGATCCGTGATTAAGACGAATAAGAGCTGAAAGAAGGAGCTGCAGTACCTTGCGGTGCGGGCTTGGAGAGCCGGGCTGGAAGTCCAGGGCCAGGTAGTCCACGTTGCCGCACTTCCTGGCTGCGGGGCTGCTGGTGCCGCTCACTGCTGGTGAGGTAGATGCTGGGTTTTGCTGGTCAGGGCAGAGAGAGGGGTGATCATTCAGGGTTTAACATCGACCAGTATGGAGAGTCACTAGCATGTCATTCAAAGCGTGTAAAGCAGGATGGACGTCTCACCAGCAGCGGCACCACCTGGGGACAAATTGGGTTTGTTTGAAAAGCTCACCGGGAGTAAATGGCGGCCATTTCTTCCGAAGGACTCACCATTGCCACGTAGTTCTCCTCGCTGTCGGCAGAGTCGGTGCTGGTGATGCTCTGGGTGGAGATCGGCCGACAGTGCTGGGAGGAGATGGAGTTCATCACAGGTCTGTGTGTGCAAGTCGACGGATTAGTGCAGCTTCACGTATCATTGACTGGTTATCTGGATACGAATGGGGAATAAATGCACTGACATGGGCCTCGTCCAGGACATGGTGACCGGACTCTTGAAGGGCAGCTCATCAATGATGCCGTTGTTCCTCAGGTCCAGGGGTGACGGCTCTGTGGGAATAGAACCGTCCCAGATGGATCAATTCTCCGTTCACTTCCGGGGTTCAAGACATTCAAATAAATATCCGGCCACTCACTCTTCCTGTTGGGTTTAAGGTTGCGGTTAATGGGGGGCGGCGTGACGTCACTCAGACGGGCAGGTCGGTGACTCAAGGATGCCGTGCTGCCCTTCCTCGCTGGCAGGGTGGCGGAGAAGCCTGGGAAATCGAAGTGGTGTGGGCCGGGGCTCATGGGAATGTAGATGTTTTTGGGGCTGTCAGCCTGTGCGGCGCTGTGGGGGGAGGAGCCAGGGTTCATCGGGACGTAGTTGTCCTCAGAGTCACCGCTGTCAGACCGCGCCAGAGGGGCTTTCGTCCTCTGATGGCGAAAATAAAGGTCGGTAAAGACAGCATATTTCAGATGCCCGGGAATGTCACCGCCTTGCCGTACTGCAAGCGCTGATGTACAGTTTCAGGTCGGGCTTACAGATGGAAGGAAACTGACCAGGTATGAGCTGAAGCCATCGTTAACCGATTCGATGGACTGGCCGCCGGAGTTGTTAAAGTAGACGGGTCGTTGGTGGTTACTGGTCTCGAAGGATGAACCTGATGAAACATTTTACATTTACAGCATTTACCAGACGGCCTTATTACAGGGACAGTCCCCCCCTGGAGACGGAACACGATGGTAGTAAGTGGGGTTTGAACCTGGGTCTTCTGGTTCATAGGCGAGTGTGTTACCCACTAGGCCACTACCACCCATGGACGGGTGACTTTGGCGTTATTAAGGTGACAGCAGATTGCTTGTCACACGATGAAGCATGAACAGGTGTCCAACAGGCTGCTTTAGGGGGTTTAACAAGGTCAGAAGGTTACTTCCTGCTCCTAAGCAGGTCTGTTCTTCACACGCCTGACAGGAAGGAGGTGAATGGCGTCTGCTGCCTCGTTCCTGCTTATCAGCCAGGAACGCCTGCACTGCTTGAATTTCATTAGCCTCCCAGCAGAACCCGGTCTGCCAGATTGCCTCTTTCTTTCAGATCAGCTGCTGGAGAGGGAAAGATAGAGAGGGCCGGGAAATGTTTTCCACTGCAGAACAATCGGGTTTCCACTGAGAAGAGTGCTGGGAATCACAACGATTCCTCCGAAGAAGAGAGGAAATCGTTCCCAATCAACGGACTGTGTCCATTATGATTTCTTAAGAAATCTTTTCAAGCTCAAATATTGATTATGGCCCGACAAGCCCTCTCTGCAGTGCTGTGGGTGCAGTGTTGTGTTTACAGTGCTGTGTGTACAGTGTGGTGGGTGCAGTGCGGTTGATGCAGTGCTGGTGGGCGCAGTGCTGTGTGTGCAGTGCTGTGGTCGCAGTGTTGTGGGTGCAGTGCTGTGGGTGCAGTACTGTGGTCGCAGTGTTGTGGGCGCAGTGCGGTGGGCGCAGTGCGGTGGGCGCAGTGCGGTGGGCGCAGTGCGGTGGGCGCAGTGCGGTGGGCGCAGTGCTGTGGGCGCAGTGCTGTGGGCGCAGTGCTGTGGGCGCAGTGCTGTGGGTGCAGTGTTGTATTTACAGTGCTGTGTGTACAGTGTGGTGGGTGCAGTGCGGTTGATGCAGTGCTGGTGGGCGCAGTGCTGGTGGGCGCAGTGCTGTGGGCGCAGTGCTGTGGGCGCAGTGCTGTGGGCGCAGTGCTGTGGGCGCAGTGCTGTGGGCGCAGTGTTGTGGGCGCAGTGCTGTGTGTGCAGTGTTGTGGGCGCAGTGCTGTGGGCGCAGTGTTGTGGGCGCAGTGTTGTGGGCGCAGTGCTGTGGGCGCAGTGCTGTGGGCGCAGTGCTGTGGGCGCAGTGCTGTGGGCGCAGTGCTGTGGGCGCAGTGCGGTGGGCGCAGTGCGGTGGGCGCAGTGCGGTGGGCGCAGTGCTGTGGGTGCAGTGCGGTGGGCGCAGTGTTGTGGGCGCAGTGCTGTGAGCGCAGTGCTGTGGGCGCAGTGCTGTGGGCGCAGTGTTGTGGGCGCAGTGCTGTGTGTGCAGTGTTGTGGGCGCAGTGTTGTGGGCGCAGTGCTGTGGGCGCAGTGCTGTGGGCGCAGTGCTGTGGGCGCAGTGCTGTGGGCGCAGTGTTGTGGGCGCAGTGCTGTGGGTGCAGTGCTGTGGGCGCAGTGCTGTGGGCGCAGTGCTGTGGGCGCAGTGTTGTGGGCGCAGTGCTGTGGGATAGTTACAGCAGCTCACCTCTGTACAGCCTGACGTTCTCCACGGCAGGCAGAGTGTTCCTTCGCGGGATCACCGACACAGGAGTGGCCGACACATCTCCATTGTGGGACTTTGGGCTCCCCCAACGCGTGTCTGAACCCTGGTGTCCTCCTCCTCCAGGTTTAGGGGGTCTGGGTGGGGGACCCCCACTGCTGGAGGTGGGTTCGGTACCGGATGAGGTGGGCAGGGCGTTGTGGTTCTTGTCGAACGTGCGGGGGAACTGGTAGAAGGAGCCCGGTGGTGTCGGCAGCCGGTCGTAGTTGTCCGGCGGGGGACGCTCGTTGGCCAGAGGGGCGTTGCAGGGGGTCTTGTAGGTGTAGACCTCCTCTGCAGCTTCCAGCTCCAGCTCGGACAGATCTAGGCCGCCGTGGCAGTCCGAGCTGCAGCCGCGCGGCAGGACGTAGCAGGCGTCCACGCTGGAGGAGGACAGTGGCTGGGGCTGCTTGGTAGGCTTGGGAAGGCTGTAGAAGCCGGGGAGCTGCGTCCCCACGCCGTTCAGACAGTGGGAGAACCCGTGGGAGAGGTTCTGCACCGCCGCATCGCCGGCCACCAGCAGACTGCTGCGAGAGGCCTGGGAGAAGCTGGCACTGCTGCGAAAAGACAGGAAAAGAAGAAATATCTTCTTCAACGTACCTTTAGGACGCAACATAAATGCTGGAATGACTGGAACATTTACAGCATTTATCAGACGACCACCACCCTACCAACAAAATATATCATGTAATAATTTTGACAAATACAAACAAGACTGAATGTGGTTTGTAAATAAAAACTCGATTAAATTGTCTCTCAAATTTTTGTTGAGTCGCCTTATTATTATTATGCAGTATTTCTGATGCCACTCCCTCAATTCCCAGTCGCACATTATTCCGGATTTCACAATGCTTGTGGCAGGTTGTATATAAATGGTTATCAGACGGCCGGGAGAAAAACCTCCTTTACTGTGAAGTGGAGGAGAAAACAGAAACGGGCCGAAATGCAGCCGCTGGAATGGATGTCGAGTATTCTGGAGCCTATAAGGTCATTGCAAAAAAATTCACTAAAATATTCATGGATGATTCTAAAATAAGACTAAAATGCTCAGACTTTTATTTGCCTGAAACTTGACTGGAATAAAATACGTCTGGACGTGAATAAGACTAAAAACTGAAAGGACAGCTGGACACAAAGACTAAAACTAAAATTAAGACAGGCTGCCAAAAAACAACTATAGTGTGAACTCACCAACGCTTGCACACGCACATAAAAAAAGTGCTTGTCGGTCTGGTCATGAAGACCCCCCCCACAGAAAGGGCCTTTAATGAAGCTGAGCTGATGTCTAATTTTGACTTTGTGGCTGCAGTTCCACTTTTAGCCACTAGGCGGTAGGGGTGTGTTTTGTTTATGAATGGCACATTTGAAAATGCAATCTCATAATGGGCCGGCGGTATATTTTAAGGAAT
Source organism: Denticeps clupeoides (assembly GCF_900700375.1). NCBI lineage: Eukaryota > Metazoa > Chordata > Actinopteri > Clupeiformes > Denticipitidae > Denticeps > Denticeps clupeoides. The sequence goes on from NW_021630105.1 coordinate 123,831, forward strand.
GCACTCTTGACGTGCAGCCGGTCCATTAAATGAAACGCGAACACCACGAACACTGGCTGGCGCCCAGGGGACACAGATCATTTGTTTACACTGCGCCGTGCAGGTCGGCTCGGAGATGCCGGCGTTCAAGGGCACCCCAGGAAGACGCTCCGAGAGCGGGGACAGAACAATGCCCGAATCACACGTCCGGCACGTCGTCCTACAGCAAACATTGACTCAGGTCACCATCTATCCTCCGAAAAACCAACAGGAGCAGGTTAGATGGGCAACAACAAGTGACCCCAGAAACTCAACCGATCAATATTCCCAGAGGAAAAAAGTATTATGTTCCCTATATCCACGTGCACACTGTGCTTTCTCATGAGGACAGACTATCTCCTCATGGAGCAAAGGATGATCTCCCAGCACCAGGAATATTTCAAATATGGATCCTAAGCCCAGCATTGTGTGTTCGCCCAGAGATGGATTAAGACCGATGGTTCCCAGCTTCTCACACATGAAGGCCCAGGGAGATTAATACTGTGCTGCAGCCCAAAGCTGCAAATATGATGGACTGTGGTCGGCCCCCCATTAATCAAAAGTGGCACTTTTGGGAGTGGCATCGGTTTTCCACCTCATTTCATTTGAGCACGTGGCAGAGATCATACACTGCGTGCAAGTGGCTGAGCGAACGGATGGATTAGTAACGTAACAAATGGCTGAAGGAACGAGGGGAGGCATGAATTCCCAGAAAGCACCAGGCGGGGTTCGGCTCACCTTCTCAATATGGTACGTGAATTAAAAAAATTCAACTAAGCGCATTCAAAACCTCCTAAATTCTGACACCAAATATTTCCCAGCTTTCCTGCAACATGGAAAGGTTTTTTTTGTTGAATAAATGCACCATCCCGCCAAATACTTCAAATGACTTCAATGAGCAAACAAGCAAGAGGCTTTGATTGGTTGCAGTGATTAATAATGTTAATCATGGGACATCTTAATCTTAAATGCAGGGGCAACCTCGGGGGTCGCGACCTCTTACCGTGCGCTCTCCGCCTTCCTGCTCATGCACTGGTGCAGCAGGAGGTAGTCCTGGGGGGCGCTGCCGGGCAGCGAGCCGTGGGTGTGGCGCAGCGGCACGTCGAAGGTGAACAGCATCGGGTGGCTGGAGTGGGCGGGGACAGACGACTTGCGCTCGCCGATCATGTGGCGCGGCATGTGGGTGGCGGACGACCCCACCGCATCTGTGGTGGACAAAATAAGCATTTACATTTACAGCATTTACCAGACGCCCTTATCCAGAGCGACTTACAGTCAGTAGTTACAGGGACAGTCCCCCCCTGGAGACACTCAGGGTTAAGTGTCCTGCTCAGGGACACGATGGTAGTAAGTGGGATTCGAACCCGGGTCTTCTGGTTCATAGGCGAGTGTGTTACCCGCTAGGCTACTACCACCCTGCAACAAACGAAGCGGACATTGTCTTACGTTGTTTTACGAAAGGTCTCGAGACCTTTGGCGAGCAGATTAGCTGCCCTGCTGTGTTTACGGGTCCTCGCTCTGCATGGCAGGAGAACCTGGACAGTTTCTGTGCTGGACAGCTCTTAGTTGCTGTAGAACGATGGAATATTCGTGAGGAATTGGAGGTCCCGTCCTCACAAGAACGTTTTACTCTAAATTTCCATCCGATCTAGCCTTGCGTCCACATGGAGACGCCGTTTCAGGGGACCAGTACAGTCAATTTCTCTTTTCTGTGTATCCGTGTGGATGGAAAAGTGCCATTTTTTGTAAAAACAGTGACTTATTAGCCCGACCTCTGACCCCAAATGCATCCTACATACAAAAATGGGGGATAACATGTTCAACTACAAGACGTCGTCGCTACGGCGCACATTTCTAATAAAAAGACGCGACTGGAGAACAAGACACGTTTAACTCACCACGAAGGAGAACTAGACGCCAAACACGGAGAGCGGGGAGTTACAGCGCCACCTGCAGGGTTTTTGGTGATAATCCTTTTTAACTCTGTTGGTGAAATGTTCCGTGTTGTTCCTGCGGTGTGTTTGTGAAATCTGATCCGGTTTCACAGCGTGGGCCCGTGTGACCGGTGTGGCCTTTTGTTACTGAAGTTTCTCTGAACGCAGCGAAGACGAATCTCAGGCCCACGCGCTGAAAATAGCACAGGGCCCAGTGCCAGGACCAGGAAGCCCACGTGACCCCTCACCCGTCCCTTGCCCCCTCCTCCCACTTTCTCTAAGCAGGGAGTGATGGATGAGTGGGTGGCCGGTTACTATCTACCACCAACACAGCTCTGTGCTTGAGACTATTTTACTGGCTTATATATTCATAGCTACAATATCAGAGTAGAGTAGATCATCCGTAAAGCCACCACAGTGCATGGAGCTTCTTCACAAATGTCACATTCACTAGCTTACCAATCAAATAACGCACTGATACTATCTGCATGTTGGTAGCGGGCGTGGTCATATCTGTGCTCAAGGGGCATCAGGAGTGTAGAGAACGGAGGGAAACGGAGGGAGGAGATGGATGCTGAGCTGCACCTGGGCGTGTCACGTATTGACAGGAGGGGTTTAATCGTCCAGAATGAGAGCTGTCAATCATCCCAACAAGCTCCTCCCTTTGTTCATCTTCTGGGAGTCAGAAATAATTACACACTAACAAAAAGGGCTGGGGGGAGGTAGTTAGGTCCTCTTCCTCTTCTCACACACACACTTTATTTACTCGAACACACATCCAGTCCCCATGGCTGTCACTGGCACGGGCCTCTGATGAGCACCACAGTGACACGGACTGAACAGGGAAGGTCACCTCCCCGCCCGCGGCTCTGGAGCCGAGAAGCCCAGCTTGGCTCCTCCCTCCCTCCCTCCGATCAGCAGCGTGGGGCACCCCGCCGTAGCCACGGGACAGCCATAAACATTGAACTGGCCCCATTGTTAACCGGACCTCTCCAAGTGTCCCGAGGCTCGGAGACCCAAAAACGTCACGTATTGATCAGCCAGAAATGCACAATTCTGGGCTTGTGGGGGCAAAATGTAAACACAACACCTGCCTAGAGCATTGTTTCTCATGGGTGGTTCTCATGACCTAGAACCTAGAACCGCCTACAGGGTGAAAAATGGCACACATAAACAGAAACAGCAGCTCCAGGTCCAAAAGCCCGCTCACTCACGAGGAATTTTCCACTGGGGCTCCTGTATCATCAGTAATGCTGACATCACGTTTTAAATCGAATTACCCCGCCGGACTCAGGGGTCCAAAATTAGCCAGGCCGTGCATCCGTCAGGACAAGGGCTGCCTTTGTACGCCGCTCATTTCCTCTCGCCCCCATCAGAGCAAGGCAAGGACGTCATAATTTATTCCTCCAACAGAAATAGAAGCATGACGCCATAATAAAATTAATGCACAGCGCAGGGAAGACATGCCAAGAAGAAAGAGGGCTACGACACGCCCTATTTCACCCTGCAGAGCCATCGATCCATGGTTATAAACTACATTACCCATGAATCTCTAATTTCATGGCTGCTGAAAGTGAAAGGGGGGGGGGGGGGGGGGGGGGGGCAATCTCCTTAACAGCTTTATCCTACAGAGGACTGTTCCTGAGAGCCAAAGTCAGACCATAACAAATGAACTGGAGGTCCAGCCCACGTGTCCTGCGCCTGGAGACTCCTGCATCCCGGACCCGCGGAGATAATGGCCCTTTGGGCCCCTCCTCAGGTTATAGGAAGGCGGGGAGGGGCTGGTTGGAGCGCTCCGGGGACGGGCGACATGGCGAGCGGGGCAGCAGGAACCCAGGAGCCGCTCCTGATCACATTACCGCCCCCACCGCGTCATGTGAGCGCTAACCCGAACCACAGGACAACATCAATCAGCCTCAGCAGCCGTCCACGCCGGGGGGATGAGCTCGCATCACCGTCTACCCCACTTTCCTCCTTTCTTTCACAGTGCTGTCCAACTCATCCATATTTCAATATATTTTCATAAGAAAAGTAAATAATAAAAAGTAAAAAAAAAAGTAAATTAAAGCTTTAATGTGCTTTTAACACGCACTGCTGGTTGCAACTCTTAAATGGACTCAATTCTTCAGACATAATTTACATTTATGCCATTTACCAGACGCCCTTATCCAGAGCGACTTCCAACGCTACCATCAATGAAGTGATCAGTTCTGGTTCACTAGGTTCTGCATATAAGTGTAAAGAACACTTTGTAGAGGTATTAACTGAATGCATATATACAGTGATGGTGTGGAAAACCTCTCAGCTTCATACAGAACCATTCGTGGCTCACGTGGTTCACAGGTCAAGATGGGGCTTATGGGGACATTATGAACGGAGGTATTTCGTTTCACTCTTCACTGGAAAAGGTCACAATGGTACCGTGCTCCTTTTGGGAGGTAGAACACTCTGATCTGCCTGGACACAATACACTGACGCGGCTTTGGATACGATCCATGGACAAAAACAGAATGTTTGATTCTGGGATATTATATTTGGCCACAATGAGTAAAACCCTCATTACGGTGGTCAGATGAGTCAGCCCTCATGCTTGTCTCCCGCATTGAGAGGGTCCGATGGTGCTGTTATGCTACAGGGGTCATGGTGCTGTCATGGTTCGGGTCACTTGTCCACTTAAGGAGCCACTGCAGATCAATGCGAAGTCATTGTGAGCGGACGACCCTCCAGTGCCAGTGGCTTTTAGTCACCAGATCTCAATAACCCCACATAGTCCAGCCTGGCAGCAGATCCAGGAGCAGGACAACTGAAGACAATCTGGTGTCTAGCAGTGGGCAAAACCAAACTAAAGCTGGCACAGGCGCTGCTTATTTCCATAGTTCTATCTATTGGTCCACCAAATGCCAAACCTCACTGTCCATTGTTAACAGCTGATGAGGTGAATAAGAACAATCTCCAGGCACCTTTCATAGTTGCCCACTGCTCACCAAGGGTGGTGGAATACATGCAGGGTTCACTTCATATGCAATTCATATGCAAAATGTTGTTATTGCAGGGTCAGAAATCAGGCCCATGAGCCAACGGGAGCCAGCTTCTGCTCAAACATTTGCTGAAATCCCTACAGTGATATGTCCATTGTGTGAGGAGCAGGGACGCTGGCCTGCAGTAAAAATGGAGCCCAGGGACTGCAGCATGACAGACTTTGCACATGCTCCCAGACTCCATCTTTTGTCTTAAAAACAGCCCTTGGAAATTCGAATGAATTACACACAACCAGCTAATCCATTATGCAGACGCAGCAAGACTGAAAGCCTATTGAGGGGATTTTGAGATTTTGAGATTGCTTCTGTTTCACGGACTTGTTGTGGCTTCCTTCGGAAAGTCTTGGGCTCCATTCTCTCCTTGCTTTCATGTCCTGGGATGCCAAGATTGCCTGTCTAAGACAATTCAGGAGCTTTGATGGCGAGACAAAGGGGGGAAGAAGTGCGTGGTTGCCATTTTTCTTAGAAAGCACGAGTGAAAGGCAACATAAGAAGAGAGGGATCCTTGCTTGGATTTACAGCCCCGTTCGGAACAAACGTCTCTAAATGAGGAGGAAGCCCAGTTCCATCTGAGCCTTTCCAGGGCAACCATCGGTGGCCGCCACACTGACAGTGACATTGGCCTGCAGGAGGCGGCGGGAGGGCGTTGGCACCATTACTGGGGTCATTTTTGTTGTGCAAAATGTACAGAGATTTGCTCACACATGATTACAGCCAGAATACATGAACTGTACATGAACTTTGCTGAGACAGCAGTATTATATATATTACAATCATGGTACCAATGGTGGTAAACACTATAAAAACGAATCCTGTTATAATCCGCATTTACATGCACATTTGCATCGTTCTACAGAAACCTCCAGGCACAAGAAGCCCCCACTCTGATCTCCACAGTGGAAACTGGGCTTAACGGCGGCAGCAGTTGTTGTTGTCGTCCCAGCTGAGAACCCACTGGCCTCGGCAACCTGACCCTGCAGCCCCATGGCGTCTGGTTGGAGCTGGACAGGGGGGTGGGTGGATCGATGGGGCTGAAGGGCACTTTGGGGAGAGAAGTGCACACACAGCTTCTGTTGCAGAGCTGCAGTGCCCTTCACTAAGTAACCCCCAACACTCACACACACACACACACACACACACACACAAGGGAGCCATGGGGATGTCAGGGCTCTGACAAGCAGCCATGAGGGGAGATGTGAGCTCTGATACAGCTATTAGTGTGACTAAGCCCACCTTTACACACACACACACACACACACACACACACCAGTCAGAACCAGAAAACCTTATCCCTTCTTAGAAACCACACACAGACCTAGATAGCCCTTCAATCAAGCACACACACTAACCTTACTGCAAACGATGGTATATTACACACACACACACACACACACACACACACACACATTCACACACACACACACACACACTACCCTTACTGCAAACGATGGTATATTACACACACACATTCACACACACACACACACACACACACACATTCACACACACACACACACACACACACACACACACACACACACACACACACACACACTACCCTTACTGCAAACGATGGTATATTACACACACACATTCACACACACATTCACACACACACACACACACACATACACACTACCCTTACTGCAAATGATGGTATATTAGTAGAGAGACGGTCCTTCTGGCTGTTACCGAGCAGCTACATGCGGCCAGATTGGCAAAACTGTCATCGGTTCTTATTCCGAAGGTAAAAGAACACACTGAAGGTAAAAGGAAGACGCTCATCTGGACTCTTCTCCATCTTGGCCCCTCGGTGGTGGAATGAACTTCCAGCTCAGTCACTGAGCACCTTCACACGGCAGCTCAACACCTTCCTCTTTAGAGAAGATTTAGATGAACTTGTAACCTTCTTCTTGTCTGCCTTCTGTATAGAAACTAGAACAGAGTGAATAAAAAGATTGTATTCATAGTTGGGGGTCCTGGTGAACCAGAACTGATCACTTCATCCATGGTCGCTCTGGATCAGGGTGTCTGCCAAATGGCGTAAATGTAAATGTAAATTACACACACACACACACACACACACACACACACACACACACACACACACATACGCATACACTGCTTCTACTGGCAGGTAGATCTGAGCTTTGATACAACTGTAACTGTGACTGTGCCCACCTGCAGCTAACCCTGCTACTGCTGGAGAAAACACACACACACACACACACACACACACTCTCTGCGGTTCACGCCGGGTGAGCGAGGAGCAGATGAGACGGATTATCTGAGCAGCTCAGCACTGTGGCTGCGCCTCTATCACTGTTTTGACTACGGGGCAGAAAAACACTTTCCTCTGTCTGGGATCATCTGAGGAGGACACGGCGCTTCACCTCCGACCTCCAGAAGATCTCTCTCCTCGCAAAAAGGCGTCGCCTTGCTCTGCTGAATAGTTGCTGCATTAGGCAACTTCTTGACTCTCCATAAAATGTTAAAAACATGGAGGTGTGTGTGTGTGTGTGTGTGTCCTGGAATGATCTATGTCTGGGATGACCTGAGCTCCAGACCCAGCTGAGGTAAGACTTGGCTCTGGGCTGCTGCTCACCCTGGTTGCTGGTGTGTGTCTGCATTCCCCCTGAAAACACACACCCACCCACACACTCACACACACACACACACACACACACACACACACACACACACACACACACACACACACACTCACATACAGTCAATCTACTAACACGGATCTCATGCCTCAGACACACGCCGACTCATTCATCTTCCACATGTTTTACACCACAGTACACACACACACACACACACACAGACCTCTGTCTTAAAGTCAGTGTGGGGCAGTGGGGGCCTAGCGGTAAAGGAAGTGGCCCCATAATCAGAAGGTTGCGGGTTCGAATCCCAATTCTCAGGTGCCACTGAGGTCCCCTTGATGAGGGGGACCTCACACACACACACACACACATACACACACTCTGGGGAAAGGGCTCAGTCCCTCCTTTCAAGCCGAACCAGGAAGGGGTCATATCCTACAGAGCAGCCCAGAAGCAGCCCGGGTGTAGACCGCTGGTCCATGTCCAGAGGCTGGAGGACACACGCCTGCCGCGGTTCTCATTCGCACGTTTTGCAAAGAAACATTAATTCAATTCCAGGACATTCCAGGTCCTGCAGAAAAAAGGCTGCCGTGTTCGGAATTTTACTGACTGAACGCATGTAGCATTTTCCGGAAAAAAACGACCAGGAGTTTAACAGGAAGGAATGGAAGCGCAAGCGGTCAGTTTGAGAAGACCACGGACAGGAACCTACGGCCTTTTCCACATGGTCTTATGTGAATTAGAAGAAACAGTCGTTGTTTCCAGATCCATCCTGCTGCAGGCCAGTCAACACAACACAAGTGGGAGGAAAAATCAATACGGAACCTTTCAGAAGCCACGTCCATTTGGCAGCACCACTCCAGTTCAACTTTCTCAAATGACAAGAGATGGGGAAAAAGACAAAAACAGTCGGGAGTCATATCGTGTTGCCAGAACTTATCGCTGGTTTTATCAGTGGAAGTAGGAGGAGAGAAAAACAGTAAAAATAAGAAAGTGAAGAAAGTGAAGAAAGTGAAGAAAGTGACCATAGTCGATATGAACAGCTCATAATGGGGCATCAGGGGTCAGTTTCTCATCTGGTCAGTGTGGCCGTAACAAGAAGTTACCAAAAAGAGACAACTGTAAAGAGAAATTAACTATAGGCAGCAGAAATGGAGATGAGAGACGTTACAGAAGGACACAAAGTTGGACACGGACCAGACGTCCAGACAAAATAGAGAATGACAATGACGGAATAAGGATAAAAGAAGGCCACTACCAGTCAGTGAGTTCTGCTGTTGAAACGTGTCCTCTGTATTTAACCATCAAGGTGAGCAGTGGGCACCATGACAGGCGCCCGGGGAGCAGTGTGTGGGGACGGGACCTCAGTGGAACCCTGGCCGGTAGGGACTCAATCCCACAACCTTCCGATTACGAGTCTGCCGCCTTACCCTCTAGGCCACCGCTGCCCTGGCCCGGTTTGGGATTGATGGGATAGTTGTGGAGTAACAAGTCCACTATTCTAGCTTCATTTTATCTTCTAAAATGAAGAGTACAGCCCAGCCCAGTTCTATATCTAAAAGGTTTCTGCCACCAAGTGCCCTCGACACCAAGACTGAGCAGATCCTGGTGGAACACAGAGCATGTTCCTGAGCAAGATATTTGACTCCCACTTTTGTGAGACAGTTGAAAACTTTAAAAGTGTGTAACATGTGATCATGAGCTGTCGTCTCACCATGGTTCTCCTCTGACTGGTTGAAGCCACACAGCTGGCAGATGGAGCGCACCCACAGGTTCATCTCCTCCTCCGTCTCGGCCACCAGGTAGAAGGTGCGGTCGGAGGTCTTGATGTCAAAAACGAAGCTGTCCTGGAACTCTTTCCGCTTGAAGGTGAGCCCGGCGTCCACCTGTTCACAGCAGTGCAGGTCGATGATGCGGATGGGCTTCTTGGAGTGGTCGTTCTTGTAGTATTCCAGAACGTCCGGGTCGCCACTCATCCGCCCGCTGCGGAGGATGAACCAGCGCTTCTTCCATGCCTGAGGAGAAGAACAGCCAAGATTCTATTTATTCACATGTAGACGGGGTGTCAGATCTTTATGTAGATCTACCATCACGGCCTGGAGATATGAAGCGCTGATAACACATAAACTACACACAAACACACAAACTACACACCGTGTCACCGTGTCACTTTCAGTTGCCCCGCTGAACATGATCTTTACAGCTGAATCTGTACAGGTTGTGAAGAATCTCGAAAGTTACGAAAGCGCCGTCAGTGCGTAGCGAAGTGCGCACTGATGTATGGGATCTGTAATAGGGCCATAATAATAGGGGCAGTGGTTAAGGAAGCCCGTAATTAGAAGGTTGCCGGTTCGAATCCCGATCCGCCAAGGTGCCACTGAGCAAAGCACCGTCCCCACACACTGCTCCCCGGGCGCCTGTCATGGCCGCCCACTGCTCACTCAGGGTGATGGTTAAATACAGAGGACACGTTTCACTGTGTGCACCGTGTGCTGTGCTGCTGTGTATCACATGTGACAATCACTTCACTTTCACTTAATAGGTCTATATAAAGTGACCGAGTTTGACATGTAACATGTACACATCTCATCTATGGGTCCTGCATTTTCTTATGCTGAAGAAGCAGGACAATGAAATGACAAGTGAGGTTATGTAATAAACAAAAAGTTGAACAGTCTAAAAGTACAGTATACTGAAACAGAAAATCTAATTATGAGAATATGTAAACTTGGATAAATAATAAATCTACACGCCATGTGAGGACGGCATGAAACTGACAGGGAGGGCTGCCGTTGATGAAGGAGCGAGTGCGTCTGTGTACATGTGTGTGTGTGTGTGTGTGTGTGTGTGTGTGTGTGTGTGTGTGTGTAGCGCAGGTGTTACTCCTCAACGTTTCCTGTTCTGATATAGCTCTGTGAGTGGGAGGTTGAGCGACAACCCAAACACAAAGAAGCATAAAGCACACACACACACACACACACACACACACACACAGTGAGAGAGAGAGAAGACACCTGCAGGGTGCCTTTCATCTATTTACTTTTGTTAGTGTGAGAGTACGATTCGCCCTAAAAAATACACTGAACCTCCAGCCCAACTGAACTTCTATTTTATTCTATTCTTCTGACTATAATAAAACATCTAGAATATTCCTCCTCCATCTCACAGTGTATCTGATGTATTTGTTCTCCTCCCCACCCCCAGCACCACCTCCGCAGCGGGCAGGTCAGCGCCGGGCACCAAGGCCTCATTTTCCAGCGCCCGCCCCCCCCGCCTCCAGCCCGGTCCCGTCCCAGCTGCCCATCCGTCCGGCATGCACATCCTGTGTTGTTCCAAGACCGCTGCTGACCTTCCCCCCGACGCCACGCCAGATACCAACCGGCGCTGAACACAGCCCGAATATCTGCCAGGCTTCGGCAGGGGACGTGTTCATAAAACGTGTCCTGAAGGCGCGGCACGGGAACACGGGCCGATAGAATCAGCGGCCGCGTCTGTGATCCTGGGGCGGGGCGGCGGGATGCCAGACTGATAAACGACTGGCAGTGCGGCTCTAATGGGCTCAGCAGACAACCTGAAGCTCAACATGTACAAGAAAAGCTTCTGAAATGCGACGCTAGTTTTTTTTTTTCATTTCGTGGTGATGATTCGGGTTGAAAGTTCTAGAAAGTAACATCAAGAGCGTTTTCACCATCTAACCTTTTTTTAGAAGCCCGTGTATTTAAATTCCGTGACTACTGACGTATTTTCATCCCGTTTTTATCCGTGGAGAATCCTCGTCATCGTCACCGTCGTTTGAACCCACACCCAGACAAACAGGACCTGAACGTGCACAGACGCTGTGCAGAAGAGGGGGAATGTTTGACGAGCGGAGGACAAGGTCTCGGAAACGGAGCGTGACTTAACGCGGCCTGGCGCCGCGCCCGGCCTCGCAGCAGGTTGTGCCGACTTGCCTGGGTCGTTCCCGCATCAGCCAGGTGTGTTAACGTATTAGAGGAGTGTCCCCGGGACCGAGCGCCGGGGACGTCCGGCCGACATGTGCAGTCCACAGGAACCGGTCCAACAGGAGAACGGCGCTCCAGGCCATATGCATGCTTCCAGAGGACAACACCAACATTCATTTCTTATATAGCACGTAATCACATACAGTGTGTCTCTCAATGGGCTTTGGGCCCTACAGTTGACACCCCCCACACTTGACCCTTCCTGCACACAAGGAAAACCTCCATTTAAAAAAGGTCGGAAGAAACCTTGTGAAGGAGCGAGGCAGAGCGGGACGCCCTTCCAGGGTTGGTAACAATTTGTCCAATAAGAGAAAAAGTCCTCCAAAGTGCAGTATAGAGCATCTGTCCATGTTTGGAGGTACTGGACAGTGCGGAATAGGTTTTAGGACCTCCCGGACCTCCTTTTTCATCATTAACAGCATTGAATTATTAACCCCAGCAAACGTTTTAATTTACCCGTTTAAGCCAATCAGTAAATCAGATGAGAAATGCCTGGTCTGAACCTTAAACACAGAACATCAGATGGTTTTTGTTCTGTTCTCTTTTGAATTTTTGTTGGAATGTAAACATTTCAAGTTATAAAAGTGACCAGTGACCATTTTCACCATTAACATGCAGAAATGACCTCTGGATTTAGATTTTATTTTAGAGCAGGGTGTAAATGGGGTCACTGGGGTCTTACTCATGTTACACACATCTCAAATTGGCTTGGTTTTGAATTGAGAAATTGACCGTCTTGGGAATGCTGGTGCATTACATGGTAAGTCTCTTTGGGATGGGGCGAATATTTGGGAAGTGGGAACCAGATCTTGCAAGCATTCACTTCTGGCACAAAAAAGCGAGACTATAATGTGGTGGCAAGACAGAGACTCCTAGAACTTAATTTTCGGCCAAGCTCTTATAGCCTTGGCCACCACCATCCGTCTGGCCAATCCGTCTAACCACCCTGTACAATACAAGAACGCTTTAAACATTTAAAACATTACCAGCAAACTCCCCTCCGAATCAGATTGACTTGGTCCATTCAAGCTCCGCCCACCCCCTGGTTCTCTACTTGGTTCTCAGAAGGACCTCACGGTGCATTTGGGTTTGGTTTTATTTAAACTCCTGTGCCCCTGTATAGCAGACCGTGCTATAGCGGCTACTCTTAATGAATAATAATGTCGGTTCTGATTTTAAACGGACTCCAGTACTGAATTACAGCGTAAGAACCTTCGCAAAAATCCAATTAGGGGGAATTCTAAAGGGAGAGTGATAAAAGTGATAAAAAGCTCACTTAGTGCATAGTGCACATGGAAGACCTGCCAGCTGAGGCCTAACTCACGTCTAATGGGATTACGAGGCAAAAGGGGGGGAAGACGGCTCCACTTACAGTCTGTTCTCCCGGGCCCACCGCCATCACACTGATCTCAGATCAGAATTTAGGATATCGGTATCTCTCCTACATTAAAGGTAGGAAATTCAGAATTTCTTCTTCAGCAATTTCAGGGAAATGGGTCAGGGGAAGTAAACCGGACAGGAAAACAACAGACAGCTCAGCCTATTTTCGACTCTGCGAGCGGAAAGCGTGATGACAAAAGGAAACAAATATTGTTCTGCTTGTAGTGGCCTAAAAATAGGCTTGTTCCAAGCTTTTCAGAAGCTTTGAGTCAATCCCTTTTATAAAGGCTGGACATGGCGGCCTGTCCCCTGTTTTCAGAAAGGCCAAAAATGATTGTAGAAACAACAAAGACATGATGAGTTCACGACCCCCTCAGCTTGATGGGACAGGAAACCCAGATACAACATAAAAGAATACATATCCCATTTATTCACTATTGTCTTCTGGGCCTCCAACCACGAGAGCGTTACTGCAGCCAGCCAGCAGGGGCGCTAGACCTGTGGCGGCATCATTTACATTTACATTTAAGGCATTCGGCAGACGCCCTTATCCAGAGTTACAGAATATAAAAATGAATTTGGAGCCCTCTTGAGAAGGTCCACGGCCCGTTAGAAAACCGGTGGCCGGCGTGATACCTTCTTGCATGATTAACTGCTACTTGCTATTTTTGTCCCCTGAATCTGTCGGCAAAATCCGTGAGTCACTTGCTCCATAATCATCATCAAAACATTAACGCGTCGTTGTCGCGAGCATCCGTGAAAAAAGAAGATGCGCGGGGGCGGAGCTTTTTCTTCCCGTCGTATTCCGCTATTTAAACCGGCTGCGCCCATGCAGCGGGGGAAGTGCGGCGACGCCGAGGACTCTCAGTCAACATGTTTCCACGTGCGCCACGGGCAAACACCCTTAATCAAACAGGTAAAGGTCAGGCTCCGAGTCAACAGAGGAGCCGGGCCCCCTGGGAAATGCCGGACTGCGGTTACCGGCCCTTTATTCCCAGGTACACACGCGCAGCTGAATAAACAGCGCGCCGCGGCCTGAGAAGCCCACCGCCTCTCCGGAGCAGGTGGAGGGAGCGGCATGGAGAGGCCCCGCCCCGTGTTGTTTCAGGACGTCCACCCCGAACGGGACGCTGGGAAGTAGGTCAGGGGGCCAGGCTTCCGCCGTCCGACATTCAGCGCGGCGGAAAACCAGATCCGGTTCCAGGTTCAAAGGACACTGCACTGTCATGTAAACATGGAGATCAGAGAATCACAAAGCAGCAACTTCCCATAAACTTCACCAGTCGCCACAATCTTCATACGGCAAATATTGTTGATAAAGTACATCCACACCAACACACACCCACACACACACACCAACACACACCCACACACACACCTTTCACGCATGAGCCTGAAATGGCTGTTGGTTCAGGGGAATTTATGGCCCATGGCATCAATCGATCACATATCCAGGGCTCAGCATTTCTATGCAAATTTCTCTAATAAAAGGTGGTCTGATGGGACCAGAGCTGGACCGGGTGGGTTCTGCCCCCCCCCCCCCCCCCCCCCCCCCCCCCCACACACACACACACACACACACACAGCCCAGACACGTTCATGCGTCACCCCAACATGCATGAAATTGTGTTATAATTTATTTGAAATGATTACAGATCATTTTGATTTAGCGTTTTCCCGTTAAGCGTTATACGTTGACCCCGCCCGGTCTGCGAATGGCCTGAAAGATCATTTATCATGAATACGTTTGGTAAGGGATAAATAAAGGCGGGGTGGTGTCTGGGAGCTCGGTATCGTGTGCTAATCGATATTGCGGCGCATGACAAGCCACATTCCAGGAAGGGGGAGCGCCGACAGCATCGTGCATCATCCAGAGAGCAGGATCACCGACTGATTCAAACTGCAGCACGCCACATTCGCCGCATTTCCTGCTTAAATATCTCAGTTTAACCAATAAGAAGTCCACGAAATACAAGATATAATTGGATGGAATGTTACAGGGAAAGGAGATGGGGAGAAGGCAAGTTCGGCCCCAAGCTGATGTCACAATTCCACCAGAACAATGAGCTGCCAATATTTACTCAAGCATCCTGAATTAATGCACACTGCTGCTGCTCCGCCTCCATTCAGTGGGAACATCTCTCACTTACAATCCACCTCGCC
The DNA here is from genome assembly GCF_900700375.1 of Denticeps clupeoides. Taxonomy (NCBI): domain Eukaryota; kingdom Metazoa; phylum Chordata; class Actinopteri; order Clupeiformes; family Denticipitidae; genus Denticeps; species Denticeps clupeoides. The sequence goes on from NW_021630105.1 coordinate 138,974, forward strand.
ACCGCGGCCTGAACCCTGAAAAATGGCTTCTTCAAACATCTACCTCCATTCAGAGTGACCATGTCGCAAAATCTACCTCCATCAGAGGGACCATGTTGCAAAATCTACCTCCATCAGAGGGACCATGTTGCAAAATCTACCTCCATCAGAGGGACCATGTTGCAAAATCTACCTCCATCAGAGGGACCATGTCGCAAAATCTACCTCCATCAGAGGGACCATGTCGCAAAATCTACCTCCATCAGAGGGAACATCCCTCACTTCCAATCCACCCAGGTGGCCTGAACCCTGAAAAATGGCTTCTTCAAACATCTACCTCCATTCAGAGTGACCATGTTGCAAAATCTACCTCCATCAGAGGGACCATGTTGCAAAATCTACCTCCATCAGAGGGACCATGTCGCAAAATCTACCTCCATCAGAGGGACCATGTCGCAAAATCTACCTCCATCAGAGGGACCATGTCGCAAAATCTACCTCCATCAGAGGGACCATGTCGCAAAACTACCTCCATCAGAGGGACCATGTCGCAAAATCTACCTCCATCAGAGGGACCATGTCGCAAAATCTACCTCCATCAGAGGGACCATGTCGCAAAATCTACCTCCATCAGAGGGACCATGTCGCAAAATCTACCTCCGTCAGAGGGACCATGTCGCAAAATCTACCTCCATCAGAGGGACCATGTCGCAAAATCTACCTCCATCAGAGGGACCATCCCTCTTTTTAATAAAAGAGATGGGGACGTGCAGCATTTGTTGGGTTGGCAGCAGGCGGTGGCCGGGTCTGGCGTGGCCATCGGTTTACTCGGTCTGAGCGTGATCGTGGGGCACCCCACACTTACTAAGCAAGCAGCTGCTTTAACTCTCCCGATAACTCCACCGTCATCATCAACAACTTGCCAACAAACGGCTCCAGGCTGTAAAACCCGGCCCCGCCCCCTCACATCCTTGAGGAAATCCAGATGCGGCGCGGCAAACAAACACGGAACCGAGTTAAACAGCGTCGGCGTGGACGCTCCGGTTCTCCCCGCGGTCTGGTGAGGGCCGCCAGCTGTTCACGCTGTCCAGATAAACACGCCGCCTGCCCTGCGCTGCACCATATACGGTCCTGAGCTCCCAACCCCGAGCTGCACGCCAGCCGCCGGCGCCGAGGTGCCAAAAGAGCGGCAAAGAAAAGCAATCAGGGGCGCGCGCTTCCATAACCAGGAGAAATGAATCATCTCTGGATCTCCATTCCACCCCCATCTCACTCCATTCACGGGATGAATGGGCTTCTTTTCTCATTCATGAGCCGGGCCGCCCTGACACTCTGCCTAACGAGAGTCGGGCGGGGCCGCATTATTCTTAATCACAACTCTTTGTGCCGCTTCCTCTCGGCTCCGCCATCTGCTCGGCGCGGCCGGGCCCAGAACCGACCGGAGAACCAGGCCGAGAGCGGCGGCGCCACCATCAAGCAGCATGCAGAGGAACTGGAGATCCTCCTTCACCGTGGATCCTCTCATCCACGGTTGATGGAATATGGTCCCCTTTGTTGCTTCTGTCTACGGCCACATGGTTGTCCAGGTGGAATATTTCACCAGACATTTCATGATGTTCCCACTCAACACCACCGAGCTGAGCAGCTTTCAGGACCCAGACGGTGAGAAATGACGCCCAGATTCACAAAACCAGATCATTTCCGACGGCTCCAATGACGCAAATATCAGACAAAAACAACCGTCCTCTCGTAGCCTAAATATTTTGTCTCATACGCCGGTGATTTATCGTCCTTTAACAACACGCATTAACCGTGTTTAGTCCCCGTGCGGAGACATCGATCCGCCTCAGTCAGGCCCCGCCCTGCTGGCCACTCCGTAATGCAAATGTGACCTTTACACAGCGAGGTGGTGGTGACCCTCATGTACGAGGAGCAGATAATGGGATCTTCTGAGAGGAGCAGAAGAATCCAGCCGAGTTCTTCTTCATTCACCATGACAGGCGCCCGGGGAGCAGTGTGTGGGGACGGGACCTCAGTGGCTCCACCTCGAACCCGCGTCCCTACCCGCTAGGCCACCGCTGGCCCTGGTAATAAGTATTGTAATGAATATGCTGATTCCATATTTCTGACAGGAAGTAGCTACTCGCACCTTACTCGTGCTGGAGAAGGGACGGGTGAGGGAGGGGCATGAACCCATTCGTGACCTCACCGCTGGATGCCAGATACCGCAGAAATAACGGCGTGTCTTCGCTTGGGGGCAGTTAGCGCGCCGCTGGTAATTCTAACGCTTCTCTACCCTCCCGCGGTGATTTACTGCGACTCTGCACACACAGACCCGGGGTCATCGCCATCCGAGGAACCTGGTGAACCCCGGTGGACGAACATCACGCCGCCGCCGATGACTTCACCCTCTCAGCAACTTGATTTCAACGTGGGACGTCACCAATGTCACACATTAAGGCAGAAGGTCCATGTTAGATGAGAGCCCCCATCCTCCTGTTGACCATGGGGTCAACAAAGGTGTCATGTGAGAGGTGGATTAACCCCCTCACCACCCAAAAAAGGACAATGCAGTTGGTCTCGGACCCTTAATGTGACCAACTGGACACCACCAGACATGAAGCTGGCAGAGGCGCGGTGCATCTGAGGCCACGGCGGCAACCAAATGACAGTCATGAGCTCTTCAATAAGCCACCGTGAATGAGGCCTGTGGTTTCCCCGCTTATCCCAGCGTTCGTTCCACTAATCAAGTACACCTTCCTCTAAATATGGAACAGAGAAACGGGCGAGAACCTATGGCCGCGTTCTAATCCTGTTCTCCACGCCATCTGCTAATAGGCGAGCGTGCACAACAAATTTAGCATCTGCGGGACATGAGACAAACATTTTAGTGTCAAATTTACTGACCGCGGTGCTAAATTCGTTTCTGAAGTTGTACACACTTGAATTTAGGTTGAAAATCGTATATCAGTATTTAATGACGACCCCCACCAATAAGCATTTCCGATCATGGGACTGGTGTCACCCTGTAGGTGCCACCCTGTAGGTCTGGCCCCCTCCAGTCAAATGAGGTTTTTACACAAACACACGGATCTGACGGATCTAAGAGCTACGTGGCTCTTTACCTCGTGAGGTTCAGCATAACAGGACGTGGAGAATGAATTCTGTGCTGCTCGGACGGGGTCTTCACATGACTCTCCTTTAACTAAGATCGGCTAAGGTCACTCATCAGCCCACGTGAAACGGTCAAAGACAAAAACAAGCCGTTTACGAGCGAAATGCTCCACATTCCTCTCCTCACCAATTAAGCTTATTGGCCAGACCGGGGGAGAACCTATCCTCCCACGGCATCCAGATAAAGCAGAACAAGGAGACGGTCTGTGCGCCTGGACGTGGGGGTGGAGGAGGATGAGCTCCTCTTGTCAAAGCAGGAACCGGGAGGTGAGCTCTCCTGACCTCCCAAAGCTCCTCTGCAAAACAAGCCCCGAGCGGGCAGCTGACAGCGGGGTTGGTGAGGAGCACCTGCACCACGTCCAACAACAGGCATGAAGAAACGTACCATGAGAGGCCTACAGATTTGGTCTCGTTTACTGAACACGGGGTGAACTGAACGAAATTCCAGAACTGGATGGGAATGGAACGTTGTGGATGAGCGGGGCCGCGCCGGAAAGCAGCGCTTCCGCTTGGAAAAGGAAATAGTGGGATCTTGTGGGAAATGCCACGGCCGCCCCCCCCCTAACAACAGCCCCCCAGCCCCCGCCCTGCAACTTCCTTCCGTGCCTGCAGCTCCACACACACTTTTACAGGATCATACGAGATGATGAGCAGGAAGCTGCTGGATTTCTAGTTCCTGTTTTCCGCGCCTCTTGAAAAATCCCCTCATCTGGGATCAGGTTGCCCGTTCTTATCTGCGACATTCCCAACCGCCTCGGCCGAGATGCAGGAACCTGAGATGCCGGCGACAATATTTGCATATGCTTTGCATGTCGAGAAGATGCCCTCAAACACGCAAGTCCACCTGTCACCAGCAGAGCAGGAGCAGGAGCCCCTCCTCCCCGCGGCATGGGGAGCCAGTCGAGACTCGTCCCGACACTTCAAAATCCCACAACGTACCATCATTTTAGTCAAATTTCGTTCTCATGACCAGGAAGAAATCTCTGTTTTCATCAGGATGTGAATATTCTGGATCGGCCTTCAGCCCAGTTTCCTGAGCAGGAAACTAACCGTGTAAAAAACAGGCTGACATCATGGCAACAAGCGCCTGGAGGACGCAGCGTCCATCACCACTGCTGGATGGGGCTGGATGTTCCTCACGTCACCCAGTCCTGGTCTGACCGTCCTGGAGTTCATGATGTTTGATCAGTCAAACTGGATCTGAACACCGATCATCTGCCCAACCCTTGCTCACATGAACAATGGGACCAATCAGAACACAGGAACAAAAACCCAAACCAACGACCAACGGGGTCTGCAGCCCTCAACAGAATTAGGGGGGTCAGGACAGACGGTGTCACCCCACAGCGCAGCATCCTGCTCATCATTATATCCAGAGGACCCAAAACCAGTCAAATGTTTACTAGTAAAACAGAGGAAAGTAGGAACTAGGAGCCATTTTTCATGGACCATCATTAGCAGAAAGTGGTCCTGCAGGGACGGACGGTGTCCCTCCTCCCACCTGCGACTCGGTGCAACTTTTCTAAAGATGGGCAAAATAAAAAAAGATCTTACGTATCTCCGCAGCTTCCTCTCCGGCGGCGACTTCCTCAGCCAGCCCTGGCAGACGATCTCCCCTCCGCTCATCCTCCGGTCCCGGTTCCGCTGCTCGCTGCTACCCCGTCCTGCGCCCCGAACCGGACCGAACAGATGCCATCAACCCGAGGAGCTGGACGCCGAGCGGGACAAAGGAGCTGGAGAGCGGCGCGCTGCGCAGATGGAGGAAGCGGAGCACCATCCTCTCCACGCCGCGCCGCGCCGCGCCCCGCCCACCGGCCCGGGCACCACGCCCACCGGCCGTGTTACCAAGCCCCGCCCACCTGCACGGGGTCCACGCCTATCGGCCCGGGTAACATGCCCCGCCCACCGGCACGTTTCCACGCCCCGCCCACCGGCCCGGGCACCACGCCCACCGACCATGTTACCAAGCCCCGCCCACCGGCCCGGGCACCACGCCCACCGACCATGTTACCAAGCCCCGCCCACCGGCCCGGGCACCACGCCCACCGACCATGTTACCAAGCCCCGCCCACCGGCACGGGGTCCACGCCCACCGGCCCGGGTACAACGCCACGCCCACCACATCTAGAAATGTTCACGTTACACATCCGGGCGGGAGAATCGTCCAAAACCACGGAACCGTCAGATTTAGAAACGAAACCCCACTTACTGCCATTGTGTCCCCGAGCAGGACACTTAACCCTAAAGGTGGGACTGTCCCTGTCACTTCGGACTGTAAAAAACTGCTAAATGTAATTTACTTATTTCCATCGTGTTTCGAGTTTTTAAAAAGCAAATCCGTACAGCGGTAGCTCATGTTCTGCTGTACACACACAAAGAAACAATCGTCCTGCTCCACAAATCAACGTCCAATCCGATCAATTCCTGATCCCGAAACCCGGAGTTTAAAACGCGCCACCACGCGGCCGAGACGAGCACTGCAGCCGCAGACGTCCGAGCGCCACCATGCAGCTCCATTTCCACACAACATGCTTCTGTTTGGTGAGTGTGTGTGTGTGTGTGTGTGTGTGTGTGTGCATTCTACAATGAAAACATTGAACAAATACACCCAGAAATGTATTAAAATGTATTTATTCAAAAACACGAACAAGAGAAATTCATCCAACGTTGAGGAGGACCAGGTCGTTCCTCAAAGAGGGCAGGAGTGGGAAAATCTTGCAAACGGGATCACGTCCTTTATATTGTCCACCCCTAACACGCACTGCAGGTATCGCTCGAAGCCCATCCCAAAGCCTCCGTGAGGAACCGAGCCGAACTTCCTCAGTTCCAGGTACCTGCCACACGCAGAGCACCGACGTTCTACTGAAAATTCACCATTAATGGATCCAATTTGTGTTCTTACCATCCGTACGTGTCCTCCAGCTCTGCCCTGTGGGAGTAAATATGTGCTTACTACACGACTACGCTGTACGTATTATTAATGCATTACTTTTATGAGCAGATAAAGACATTAGCCGTCTCACCGCGCCAGCCGTGTCCTCAGGAGCTCCAGCCGCTCCTCTCTCAGTGACCCTCCACACAGCTCGCCCACACCGGGCACCAGGAGGTCCACCGCCGCCACCTGCCAGAGCCGCCATTCAACATCAATTCCCATCAACCCGCGCTGCTCACAGGCGTGTGGAATATTTCTTACCGTACGGCGCGGCTGGTCCTGGTTATCTCGAGCGTAGAACGGCTTCAGGTCGTACGGGTAGTCCGTCACAAACAGCGGGACGTCACCACAGTGCTTCACCAGATACTTCTCATGTTCTGTCTGAAGGTCACAGCCCCACTGCAGAGAAGCACAAGAACTCATTCAAGCAGAAGCCGGGAGAAGGAGGAGGAGAACCGCGATAAAAAAACCACGTTCTTCACCTCCGTTGGGAAGGAGAACCGCTGGGAACTCCGGTTTAAAATATCTATTCCCTCGGTGTAGGAAATCCTGGGGTGAAACAACACATGGCTGTTAAAATGGACAAAATCAACAACAATAATAATATTCCATATACTTACACGTGGAACTTCTTACTAAGCATGTGATCCACTTGTTCCTGGTGGGTGGAAATATTATTTATATAATTATTATTATACATATATATGGACAGAGCAAGAACAAGAAATTAATTTTAAAAGACTAAACAAGACCAATGTTGCCAGATTGGGCAAATTAAAGAAATAATGGCTAAAAAAAACCTGGACCTGGCAACACGTCTGTAATCAGCTGAATTGCGCTCTTACCCTGCGTCCAGGCGCTACGTACTTATGGAACAAGGCCACGTCCTCAGCACAGCAGGTGAGGATGTGCTCCGTGGTGGCCCTGAAGAGCCCCTCCATCACCTGGAACAGAGTGAACCTGAGTCGTCTACTTTAACTACCTCCTAATGAAGGGGAATCCACGTACCGCCATCAGGTCCTGCAGCGACCGTGCGAAGGAGATCTCGGCCTCCGCCATGTAAAACTCGGCCAGGTGCCGGCGGCTCTGCGACTTCTCGGCCCTGAAGGTCGGGCCGAACGTGTAGACGGCAGGAAAGGCCCTGCGACAGCAAGTCGAAATCGATATCAATTAAAGTAAAAAAAAAGATATCATTAATATTGATTATCTGCACAACCCGAATTGACTGAATGGTTAGACTCACGTTTGGCTTTTTATTATTCATACTGAACTGCTGCAGCCTTTACTAAGAAGCGTCAGGCCTTGTGTGGCGGATTGTTCGTCTTGGAAAGATATTAAATCAGAAGAGCTACAGCTATAAATAAGACCCACGCTGCCTGGGATTCAATTAGGAGCGAAAGAACAGCGCTCATCTGCAGTTCTGGCGGGTGAGGAAGGGGCCCCGTAATCAGAAGGTTGCGAGTTCGAATCCCGAACCGCCATGGTAAAATACAGAGGACCCGTTTCACCGTGACGCTGCGCTGTGCTTCACACTTCCACTTCACTGACTTCAAACCCACTCACCCTGACATCACTTCTAGATGAAGCTGCCCAGAGACCGTCAGGAAGGTGGGAACCGAGAAGAAGTGCTGGTTCCCAGCATCTGGAGTTCGTTCTCTACCTGCAGGCTTATTACAGACACAGGATGTCTGGTTCTGGACAACGTTCCTTATGGAGAACAAACTGATGAGGGAGAAGCATGGGAGACCTACCTCTACCTGAAAAAGCTCTCCAGCTCCCTCGCAGTCGTTAGATGTGATCACTGGCGTGTGGATCTGAACAAAGTTGTTTTCCTGAAACAAACACATCAGCAGGTAAGACCCGCTTCAGGAGGAGACCTACAGGAGGAGCAAGCATCAGCAGCAGCACCTTGAAGAATGCATGGACCGCGGAGGAAGCCTCACTGCGCAGCCTCAGCAGGGCACCGAAGATGTTCGTTCTGCACCTCAGATGGGGAAACTGTCTGAGATACTCCAGGGAATGCCGCTCCTTGATCTTAAAAGGGAATTCCTGTAACCGGTTTGATGGGTGAATTAACAGCATGGCGAAACAGCATGGGGATCAGAGAGAACATGTGAACATCTTTACCACAGGGCTGCATTCTCCAACCACCTGGATGTGCTTTGCGTGCAGCTCCACGCTCTGCTTCTTGCTCGGACTCTTCACCAGGCTGCCAGTGATGTCCACCGCACTCCCAAACGTGACCCCTCTGGCATGCACACAGAAAACAGAACATTTTCCAGAGTCCGTTTCTGCCACATTCCCAGAAGAATAATTACCGGGCGTCCAGCTCCGAAGTGGCTACTACTTGAAGAGGCTGAAGGGAGCTTCCATCGTTCACGTGGAGGAAGAGATGTTCCTTCTGGGCTCTGACAGAACGCACCCATCCCTAAACAACAACAACAATAATTAATAGGAATATGAAGGGTATCTGAAGGCCCCTGACAAATATCCACCTGTATTCTGATATCGGAGTCCGTGACGTCACCAGACAGCGCCTGGCAGATTCGGAACTTGCTGGATGAGTTGTGAGAGCGAAATTTAAACCCGCACGCAAGCTTACACGTACTCCCGCGCGTTAACTTGACAAACATCATTAATCAGGCGGGAAGCATCAGTAATAGTAAATCTGTTCTGTTCTCCGTCAAGCCACATCCATTCCTCCCTCTTTTGACATTCATTCTCACTGTTACTCACGGTGCACTTCCTGAAACAGACAGCTTCCGGTCAAGAAGCAATGCGATTGGCTCAATTTGGTCACATGCTTTCTCTCAGCCAATCGGAGTCCTTACTTTAAAGCGCTTTATTAGAGTGGCCTTGATGGAAATGTAGTTTTTCAAGATCCTGTAGTCCCGTATAAGTATCCTAAATGCATTCTAAATGTAAACACCATATAGCTTTTATATTTAATATTGATTGAAACATCTGCAGATATACTAGAGCTAGATAACTATATAAGGAAGTGGCCTTGTAATCAGAAGGTTGCTGGTTCGAATCCCGATCTGCTGAGGTGCTACTGAGCAAAGCACCGTCCCCACACACTGCTCCCTGGGCGCCTGTCATGGTGCCCACTGCTCACTCAAGGTGATGGGTTAAATGCAGAGGACAAATTTCACTGTGTGTCCTGTGTGCTGTGCTGTTGTGTATCACATGTGACAATCACTTCACTTCTTTATATTGTACAGTTGTTTTGAGAATGACACAGATACTGGTTTTCACAAGGTTTGCTGCTTCAGTGTTTTTATGTCAGTAGTTTCTGTGCTGTATTGAAGTATAATTACAAGCATTTTATAAGTTTCAAAGCTTTTATTGACCTCTGTAATTCGCCCTGATATGCTGTCAGTCAACTTATGGACCAAATCCTGACTGATGGCGACCCATTCCTTCATAATCAGTGCTTGGAGTTTGTCAGAATTTCGAGGCCTCTCGAGGATTGACCAACACTTCTCAATTGGTTTAAGTTCTGGGCCAGGGACCCAAAATTTCAGATTGTTTTCTTTAGGAGACGGTCCTGCTGGTCCCACTTGCTGGACATCTTGGGGACCCTGAAGCCTTCTTAACAACACTTGAACCTCTCTAATTGAAGTTTTTGATGATTTTTTGATGAACATTTTATGCAACACAATGATGACTGCACGTGTTTCCTTGCAGGTAACCATGGTTAACAGAGGAAGAACGATGAATTCAAGCATCATCCTCCTGTTAAAGCATCAAATCTGCTATTCTAACTCAACCAGCATGACAGAATGATCTCCAGCCTTGTGCTCCTCAAGAAGAGGAGCACTGAAATGATCTCAGCAGGTCCTTTTGTGGCAGGGCTGGAAATGGGTTTTTGGGGTTTAAGTTTCATGTGAAAGAGCTTCTCAAATATGAGAAGAATTGTGAATTCATGCTATATCCATAATTTCTGTTAATATTTGTACCTGGTGAAAGGTGTGATTTTATTTGTAGAGTTGAAGCACCAAGAAATTTGGAATAAAAGTGGCCAAAAAAGCTTGATTTAACCCCATTAAAATAAGTTCTTCTCTTATGCCACCTTGAGGGGGTTCCTGTCTTTTCCTTTAACCAAGTAGGCTACCTGAACGTCCTCTGTATGTAGGTTAATGTACAATGTGCCTCCCACAGGCCGTTCACAAGGTGATTCACCAGAGGCTTATGGTTTTAAGAGCCGGTTATTATATTTTCAAAATCTATAACCTCATTAGGCTGTAGGTCTGAGGAAAATGTGAAATGTAAAAAATGGGGCCTTGGTAGCAGCACTTAAAAGGGATTCGGAGCCCCGGAACCCTTGGAGAATGTAAATTAGTTACATATTTTAATGTTCAACCTACTAATGACCTAAGATTATATTTTTAGGTCATCATGGCAGATGATGATCTGAAGATCTGGTCTTCAGAAGACCGTACGTGGTCACACGGTGTGAAATGTGGCAGGGTTATCAAGCCATGACCCAGCTCACCAAGTCCGCCATTTCTAGATGTTTCCACTGCTGCGAGGACCTGCTCCTTCCCGGATATTAATAACATCAGCCCGCGGTTTATTTAACTCCCACTGTTGCTGCAGAAGTAAATCTACTCGGTTTCTTACTCAGTGAGTCACGGTTGTCAGCGCTCGGGGAGGTCCTGGACATGCCGGGTCCCTGGAACGAGTCCATACGTGTGGAGGGAAAGGCTTCTCCTCTGGGTATCTGGAAATCCTCTGATGCCTTCCAGATTCTCTCTTTCTAATGAAATAACCACGCCACCCTTTTTAAACCGTAAAGTGGGATTTTTTCCTTGTTTTTATGAAGAGCGAAATTAGTAAACTCCATCAGAAATGAATAAATGCCTGGAAGACGCCGTGGAAGATGCGGAGTCTCAGTGCTCAGACCTCCCTGCGGCCTCCAGGTGGCGCTGTTGTTCCAGGTAGGACCTTCCTTTCAACCCGGTGAATTAATTACTCGTTTGTAACAGGAACATCGTTACAAGCGCTGTTATTTTGCACATGCTCAGTGGTTACTGGTGTGTGTGGAGACTAAATCTTGTTTAATTACTGTCACCATTTGAAATGTTAATTTTCCGTCAGCAGTGATTGTGAAGATTATTACTGTTTGAAGCCACCGTTAGATGAGGTAACAGTGGAAACACCTTCCGAGTTGGTTGTCAGTCTGGTGATGGTTCTCCTGGTGGAAGGTGGAAGGTCCCTGGCCCAGTCGATCTCGCTTTGAAGAACCTGGGCGCCGGGTTCTGCCCCCTGGTATTGACTGGACCCTCTTCATCATTTCCTGCCCAGAATCGTGAGGAGCGGCGAGGAGCAGCACATTGATTTTGTGTAACACGGTCCGTTTAATGCTGATGAGACCATTACGGTGGTGTAACCCCAGGATAATGAGAGCTACGCAGGTTCCTTCACCCTTTACTCCGGCAGGAGGGAGTTATTTCGGTGGAGGTGAAGACAACCAACCACCTTTCAGCACCTTGAAATTATCGTACATACGCAGAAAATCTGCTTCAGTTGCACATGTTATCATAGACTGTGTATATTATAGTGTATAATGCAACTTTTACCTACATAACTTTTATTAAAAACCACCCACGATATCATTTACTTCACAGTGGGCTACGTCACGATGTGTTACGTCACGACGTGTTACGTCACGACGTGTTACATTACGACACGTTACGACACGTTATATCACGACGCTTTACGTCACCAAGCATTACGTTGCCAAGTGTTACGTTGTCACACATTACGTCACCACATGCTATGTTTCAGCATATTACATCACGGCACATTACGGCACTGCACGTTACTTAACCGGGTGGTAGTGGCCTAGTGGGTAACACACTCGCCTATGAATCAGAAGACCCAGGTTCAAATCCCACTTACTACCATTGTGTCCCTGAGCAAGACACTTAACCCTTAGTGTCTCCAGGGGGGGACTGTCCCTGTAATTACTGACTGTAAGTCGCTCTGGATAAGGGCGTCTGGTAAATGCCATAAATGTAAATGTAAATGTACCCGTGTGAAAGTAAAGTGATTGTCACATGTGATACACAGCAGCACAGCACACGGTGCACACAGTGAAATTTGTCCTCTGCATTTAACCATCTCCCTGATAATTCGTGTTGCGTCACCACGTGTTATGTCGCCATGCTTTACATCACCACACGTTGTCATCATGCGTTACGCCACCATGCGTTATTGCCACTTGTTACATCGCCACTCATTACATTGCCACTCGTTATGTCACCGTGTGTTACGTCACCGCGCGTTACATCGTGCTCTGATTGGCTGTAAACAGAGATCTGTACCCGGTCGTGCTAATGGAATAACTTCAAATCAAGTGGCAAAGTAATTGGATTTTTTGACTGTATTTGGTGCATCTAATGTTTTAATGGTACCATGGCTCTGATAGAAAAGGTCCCGTCCCCCCACTCTGGTCCCGGGCGCCTGTCATGGTGCCCACTGCTCACCAAGGGTGATGTGCTGTGCTGCAGTGTTTCACAATCACTTCACTTTCACTTTCAATAAAACTGCAGCGCTCTTAACATGCCTGAGAGCCGGATCACTGGTGCTCAAAGGAATTTGCTGCAAAATTCTTCATAACGAACTGTGAAGAACGTGAAAAAAAAATTTAAGAATCTTTTTTTTTAAGTTCACAGTTCAGCCGAAATTACCAATTACAGCACATCATTACCGGCGATGAGGCGGCGGAAATGTTCTGCACGCCGTCAAATATTTTCACACGCGGTGACCACCTCGCCGCGTGGGAGGAGGGCAGTTGGCTTTCATTACCGACTGGAATTTGCAGAATTGTCTTTGCTTAATGTCTCTGTTATCTCCGCGGCTGCACCTTGCTCCCAGATATCAATTCCCGCCATTGCTGCCGAGGGCCTGATAAGGAGACGCCGATGACTGCAGCCATTCCGCCGTTTCTCGGTTTTGTTCTCTTCCTCTGTGCATCTGTGCGTGATGAAGACGCCGTCGTTTGTTCATTTATTCCTTGTGCCGAGCAGGGAAGCGTGTTCATGGTGAAAATCATTTTCCCAGCTGCCTTGGTACAACATTGAGAAGAGCGTGTACATGACCCCGACCCGAAAGAAAGGAGCCGGGAATAAAAATGAGGGCCGAAGAGCTCAGCTTGGCTTCATCGTGGCCTTTAAACGTGGCGCCGCATACATTAGCAGCATTCCCGTAAATGCCGAGCGCACGGAGCCACATTCCGGCCTTGTGTGAGTTATGACGGGTTTTACTGCAGATGGAACTTTAACCGCATTACCGTAATCATTTACCGAATAAAACGAACGAACAAAAAATGCTGAGAGTGGCGGTGGTTAAGAAGCAGCATGGATTTTTCCGGGGTCCCCACTGTATAATGGGGGCTCCCCTGCAGAATTCGGTCAATTGAACCGCTGACTGGC
>NW_021630105.1:157500-200000 GCF_900700375.1 Denticeps clupeoides
AAATAGGAAATCAGCTGTGATTTGAAACCCTTGCATTAAAATACATTTCATATATATATATATTTATATAGTTTTTAATACAGAAAAGTCGTGTGCACATTTCCTTACAGTTTTGGCTCTTGTCTCGTCTCATTCTCATCTTTAGCGGACCAGAGAGCGAAAGTCTTGTTTTCGTCATGTTTGCTTGGAATTTGTACAAAAAGAAAACGTCCTAAAAACGGAGTAAAAAGGACGAGTGGTTGAAGCTTCTTAGAACCACGGAGATAAAGAGGAGCTGCACTGGAGGCCTGCGGCGGTGGACACTGGACACCGGTCTGCTCAGGGCGTGGCGGGTTATGGACAGCAGACATGAAAAATCGCTTCTTTTTCACAGCGCAGGGACGCGGGCTTCATGGACAGCGGGTCGGGGGACGGAAGCGGGACAATAATTATTATAAAAACACATGGCATCACGCAGTCAAATGACATGAAAGTCCAAAAAAAATGGCCACTAATGCAACAAGCGTCTTTGGCAAGAAGTCCAGGCGACGCCCCTGTCTGTGGTTCAAAGGTCACCTGCGGCCCACCTCGCTCTGTCGCATGAAGTGGACGTTGCTGGGGCTGTCGGCGAGCTCGGGGTACTGGTCGGCCGAGACCACGTAGAAGCCGTCGTAGCCCGGCACGCGGCCCGCCGCCAGCAGCTGCTGGCGCTCGGCGTCCGTCCAGGCGCGGGACGCGTCCTCGCCGTGGCGCAGTCTCCGGCGCTCGCGGGCCCAGGCGGCCGCCACCGCCCGCTGCCGGGCCAGCTCCAGCACGCGCGCCCTCTCCTCGTCGGCGCCGCTGCCGTAGCGCACGTTCAGCTGCAGCGCGCCGTGCTGCAGCAGGATGTCCGTGATGCGCCTAGTCCTGCCGGCCAGCACGGCGTTGACCTGCGAGACGGTCACGTTGGTCCCCGTCTCCAGCGTGCGGCGGCCCACCGTCATGCCGACCAGCGCCAGGTCGCCCTCCACCGGGCCCGGCTTGACGAAGTAGTGCGTGTCGGCGGCCTCCACCGTGAAGTGCAGGTCCTGCAGGTACAGGGCGCGGTCCAGCAGGGCCGCCAGGCGACGCCCGTCCTCGTTGGCCAGGCTGATGATGTCGGCGTGGACTCGGCCCTGGCGAACGGCGAACTTCACTCCTTTGCCGAAGATGGAGGTGGCCGCCGCGAAGAGAGTCCGACCTTCGGCCTGCGGGCAGCCGGCGCCGCCGCCGCCGTATATGTGGCCGAAGCGCTCCAGTCGCACGAAGGCCTTCAGCTGCCGCTGCACCTCACACTGCACCCCGAGCAGCGACTGCAAACACACAAAAAACATCCTTACCCACAATGCACCAGGCGCCTCTGGACGCGGATTCTATGTAAATGACTTTAGAATGCAGGATGGAGGCGTTCCTGCAGGTAGAACGCGGTGAGTGATGCATCATGGGTCCTTCACTGTTGGCTTTTTGACTTACTTATATTACTAGAAATATTACTTATATTACTGTGCTGCCTTATGTTAATCTTGGAGAAGGCGTGTCCGGTTCTCAGCTCCGCCTCCTCCTCCCCGGGATGGAGGGATCTCAGCAGGAACCCGTCTCCTCCTTCGTTAACACTTCGGACGCTGCATATTTCCTTCCCCGGCTGCAGCAGGAACCGTTCCGATCTTCTTCATCTTCAGGTGGAACGCGGTTCCCTCGCACTGCGGTGCTTCAAAAGGCAAAGCAGAGCGATGCTTCGTTCTGAATGAGATGTTTTACTCCGAAGTTTTTGGAACAAATCGTGCCTTTGAAAATTAACTCACATTTCACATTATTGTTTGTGGAAAAATTGCAAAAAAATGTATCAGAATTTCCACAATAAACGTGCATTAATCCACAAAAAGCAGAGCAGGAGGAGATGTTCTGAACATGAGGCATCTGAGGATCTGACAGAAGGTTGTACCCTCGACAACATGGACAAACAAGAAGAAAATGTTCCCTAAAATGCAGCCTGGAAGGACTGGCAGAAGCGCCTGACAGCTCCTAAGTCCCTCTTGGGACGGCTGAGGAGTGGCTGCTTCTCCAGGCCCTACATCCCTGGGGCGCAGCTCCATCTGTACGGGAATATTTCAGCTGTGCCTCTGATCCCGGTGGAAGGTGCCACGGCATGTTTGTTTACCACCAGATCTCCCAGAAGGCAGCTGGGTTCTAATGGGTGGCTTTTCTGAGAGAATCATCCATCAGTAGGTGCATCTGGCATACGTTGGAGTTAAGAAGCTGAAGGCTTCTCTGCGGCAGCCTGATTTGTATTTGAGGTTGGAAAGTCTCGATATCCGGGGAAGGTTCTTCCAACGTTGGGAGCAGCGTGGATTACGGAACGTGAATGTAATGATGTATCCTGATCGGAGGGGTGGGAACCGACAGCTCCACAGACTCTCAACAGCGGGAGGTCTCAGCTGCCCCCCCCTACACGATGGCTGGAATCATCTCTGGAAGCCAGCGACTGGTGGGACTGATGATTTATTAGGGCAAATCTCCCCTGGCTGCCAGGTACAGAACCCCAAATCAACAAATGCCACACAGAATATGAAAACTGGCTCATCGTCTTTCTTCTAGATAGACGGTTACGTTCCGGTCTCCATGAAAGCGTGAGGAGCAGGAGACTTGTCAGCAAAGGAGCTTTAGATCCTGACGCTTCATCACAATGTTTTAACAGCCTTCACATCTCCAAAGCGTCCATTCTCACTGCACGTGAGAGGCAGGAACACGGCGCTGACGTGTGATGTACGTGTGAAAAGCTGATATTTATCGGATTTTCATCCCCGTGTCAATGTTCACACAGAACACGTCACTTTGCATTCTGGTTCTATTCATTCCATACGCTTTTTTATAGAGGTGCTGCAAAATGTAACACTTTTTATACACCTCTGCGTAGTGAAATTTTAACACCCTCTAACGTGAGAGCCCCGCCCCCCGGCATCCTGAACTCCTCCCCTTCTACCCACAGTTTCTAAATTTCCCAGCATTCTATTAAAT
The DNA here is from genome assembly GCF_900700375.1 of Denticeps clupeoides. Lineage (NCBI taxonomy): Eukaryota > Metazoa > Chordata > Actinopteri > Clupeiformes > Denticipitidae > Denticeps > Denticeps clupeoides. Next base: position 160,513 of record NW_021630105.1, read on the forward strand.
ATGGTTCATTAATGTTCCACTCATCAGAACGCTGCAATTAACGTGCTGATAATGTGTGTGTTGGTAGTGGGTTTGTCAGGTTTAAACCTGGGCATGTCACGTATTGACAGGAGTGAGAGCTGTCAATCATGCCTTCAGGCTCCACCCCTTTTAAAACTTTGTCCAGTTTCTTTGTGTAAGAAATAAACTGTTTATATCTGTAAATTCTGGGGACACACTCCCTTTCCTCTCGATTGGAATGACCTCTAAAATAAAATTCTCACTTTTGAGAATTTTTCTTGACTCGGCTGATCCAGTGTTTCGCCCTAAAAAGGTACGAGGGCTGGAACTAAAGGAGCTAACTCCCAGCGTTCAGACATGGACTATAGCCGTTCTCCTGGACGCCGGGGTGTATTTAAGGGACAGAGACTCCTGCGGTAATCCGGAGCTGGAAGACAGCGGCCTTCTCTTCAATAATTCAGGTGGTCTGAAGGGGACCGGGAGGCTGCTGCCTGGCTGATCCTGGGGGGACAGTTATTACCTTGGTGCTGTCCCACTCCTGGGTCTTGGTCTGGGTGTGAATGAGCTCGTAGGACGGCTCCAGAGCGTCGGAGGCGGGCTTGCGGTACCCGGGGATGACGTTGTACAGCTGGAACCCGAATGTCACCAGCCAGCTGTTCACATCTGCAAGGTGGCGCACATTACACACGTCAGACATGGCATTTTTACCACCGTATATCTGTTTTTATTTATTATAATATTCAAAGGAATCATTGACCTTCAAAATAAAATTCGCTCTAATTTCAACTTTCCTAAAGCAAAATTTGATCAAACTAAGTTTAAAAAACAACATAAGAAAACAGCAAATAATTTCAGATATAAGGGACATGAATCCTTTTCAAAACCATCAGTTTAAGACGACCTGGTGAGTCTGTCAGTTACATTTCCAGCATTTACCAGACGCCCTTATCCAGAGACAGGGACAGTCCCCCCCTGGAGACACTCACGGTTAAGTGTCCTGCTCAGGGACACCGTGGTAGTAAGTGGGGTTAGAACCTGGAGAATTGCGGCGAGAATTTTGGATTTTTATAGTTTAACTATCTCCCTGCCACCAACACATTTAACCTCGACACATCAGACCAATGAAATTACGGACCAAGGAATCTGGTTCGGAAAACTCCCTCACAGGGAAAAGCGATCAGTCTGGCGGTCGAGGAAGGAAATGGAGCTGCTCGAGTGCCCAGGAGGATGATGGCGATACTGATCAATGACTTTTGCTTTTCCGGTATATCCGCCGAGAAAGTTTGTGACTTTGAGGCTGTTCAATTCCGATCCTGAAGGCAACTTTAGTTCTGTTAAAAGCACCGTTCTGCATGTAGTTGTGGATTTTACTGACATTTATTTCATTAAAAGTAAATCTAATTTTTCTGTCACAATGTTAATATCTCATGTTTCTACGGCTTATTTCCAGTAGGAACAATTTATATTTTCTTGTAAAAAAAGACATGGTCTTGGTAAAAGTGAAGGTCCCTTTGGTGCCACATGATGAGCAGCTGCTGTTTCCATGATTAAATCGGGATCTTTAGCCGCTGCTGTGACAGGATCCGTCACCACGGCCACCTCGGCGGCGATAATGAAGAGACGTTTCGTGTAATCGTTCCTCAATGCTGGAATATCGCACATCTCCTCCTCCTGGAGAACCTGTGAGGACGAACCCTGGCGGTAAAAACCGGAGCGATGCCTCTTCGCCGCACCTAATACATTTGTCACGGACTGCGAGATGTTGGGCGTGACAGTAAAGTGACTCTGCGGCCCGCGGCGCGGCTTTATTCTGCGCGGTGGCACCTGACAGGGCGGCTACGAATAAGAACGTGTTTAAGGACAATGCACGAGTCCCGTCTTAATTCAAGGAGCAGAATGGACACGTCAACACAATCCATCATTGGTGCGGCGCGATACGTCCGCTTAGCATGCCGGGACCGCAGCCGGAATGCTGTTCATCCCGACCATAAACGCGGCTGGAACAGGAGAGCGTGATGGATGGAGGGAGATGGAGGGAGGCGGAGGGAGGGAGGGAGGGAGGGAGTGGGAGAGATGAATAAGGAGGGAACGAGAAAGCGATTGGAAGGCTGGTTAAAGAAAGAGCTAGAAGAATGGAGGAAGGGAGACGGGGTGAAAAGATGGAAGGAGGTGGGAGGAAGAAGCGATAAAGAGAGGAATAGAAGAACAGGGAGAAGAAAAGAAGAAAGGATTTCACCCCTCTGTGTCCCTAATTTGGAGTAATTCGGGATTAAAGGTCGGCATGGGGGAGAACCGTCATTAGAACGTGCAGAACGTTTCCTCGCATCACCAACAGCTCGTGCTTGGGGCAGAATTCGGAGAGGAGGAGCTGTGTCGGGGTTTTAAAATCCCGCCGCGAGCAGCGTTTCATCCGTGTTTACCTCCCCTGCACGCCAACAACAAAGTGCGGCGTGATGTTTCAGGAGAGCAGCCTGGCGGAGAGGAACACCGCAGCACCCTCTCAGGGCTTTCAAAAGGAGAGAGAGATCGACAAAAACCAGCCGAAAATAACGCCACACACGCTGGTAACAGGGCCGCTTCCTTACAGCTGCAGGTGGAACTGGGGCGTCGTGAGCAGGTCCCACAGCTTCATAAGGACGAAATAAACAAGGAGAGGAACTCAGCTGTGGGACCTTCGCTTCCACGACTCGGCTCTATGGGGAGGGTCACCGCGATTTATCACTTTTTATCCAGACAGCAACACTGTAGAGAAGGAGCCCAGCGGGTAACACACTCGCCTATGAACCAGAAGACCCAGGTTCAAACCCCACTTACTACCATCGTGTCCCTGAGCAAGACACTGAACCCTGAGTGTCTCCAGGGGGGGACTGTCCCTGTCACTACTGACTGCGTCTGGTAAATGCTGTAAATGTACATGAGAAGGACGAGAACGTAAGCTTCTTCCAATTAGTTCAAAGTCTCTACCACCTTCACAACAACAAAAGATCAACAATCCAAAATAGTCCAAATTTCTGGCAGCAAGAAACTGTCTTCAAATATCAATAAGTTCATGCAAGTTCTGGTGAATTTAAGGTCTCATTTTCTCTAAAACCTGCGTCCTCACAGGAGCGTTATCGGAAATGCTGACGTCCACACGGAGACGCAGAGAACGACCGGAACGCAGTTGTAGCCCGCCTCCACGCCTGTAGGTGGCGCTGTGACCCCCCGCTCTCCTTGTTTGGCGTGTGCAGCGTAGGGAGGATAGTTGCTGCAGCACAGCCACGAGCGTGTTCTCCGCCGTTTTTATATGTAGGACGTGGGGTTACAGGTCAGGAAACACCGTTTCCGCGTGGACAGAGCGGATAGAACTTTTCCCATTTAAGAGAAGAACGTTGTTGTGCCTGAAGCTTCATGCTAATGCTAAACCGATATTATTTGAGGCCACTACACGTCCATTACTTTTGCTTGCAGTGGTATTTGAGATGTACTTCCTCTAAAGTAGTCAAGAGGTAATTCCACACTCACCGGTCATGTAGCACTTGGTCTCCTGAGGGTTGCTCAGAGGGTTGTTGCTCTTGAACATATAGAGATTAAATGGCGCAATGTTGTTAGCGTTCAGCTGTTTCCACACATCATGGTCTGGTGTAGTCCACCGACCAGCCAGCACATCATAGTCCCGCCGGCCCATGTGGACCAGTTTAGTGAGGGGATCGTAGAGGCCACCTTGGTAACCCACGACCATCTGAAAGCTTGGGTTTGAGTCCAGGTACACCTCCCCGAACGCAGTGTAGAGCATCTGCTTGATCATGATCCCTGAGCCGCTGAAGATGGCCAGTGGCGTGCCAATATTGTCACACGCTACATAGAACTCGTCACCACTGCTGAGCTCCATGGCAAACAAGTGGCCCTGCAGGTCATAGTAGAGTGAAGTGATCTCTGAACTGGAGTGGTTGTAGATGTGCGTGACCCGTGTGGGGCTGGAGAGGTCGGCGTAGAAGAACTGCAGGTGGTGGCCCGTACTGGTGCGGCTGGACACTCTGCGGCCAAGTCCGTCGTAGCGGTAGCGAATGCTCCAGCCAGCCACTTGGTTGTAGACCTTGACCAGAAGACCGGCAGAGTTGTATTCAAAGAACTCACTGCCCCGCTGCCTCAAGAAGCCATCTTCGTCCATGCGGTACTGAACGTCCCCCAGCCGAGTGATGCGGTCTCGCAGGTCGTAGCGTAGCGGCGTCAAGCGGGCGCTGTTGCCAGGGCTGAGCAGGTGCAGATTGCCATTCAGGTCGTAGCTGTAACGCCACAGCGGCTTGTCGTTGAGGGACACCACCTGCAACTGGCCATCGGCGTCGTACTCGTAGGTGTAGCGGGTGGTGTTGGCGTACGGCCCCACCTTCAGCTCTTTGGTCACCACGCGTCCCATGTTGTCGTACTGCACCATCATCCAGTACATGAGCGAGCGGAAGATTTCATACTGAACCTCCTTCACTCGGCCGTAGGCGTCGAAGTGTTTAGTGTGGGTCATGACTGCCGTGGTGATGATCTGGTTGATGTCGTAGTAGATGACGCCGAACTTGCCGAACTGCTCCGCTTTGCCGGACACGTCATCGTAGCGGTACAGGTCGATGGGCAGCGGCGTCTCGTTGATGACCGCCTGCATGCTGGTGACGCGGAAGCTGTTATCGTAGTTGTAGTCGAAGCGAGCGTTCACCATGCCCTCCTCGCTGAAGCGGAAGATCTGCCGGTCGATGAGGGGACCCAGCTGCCGGTAGCGGATGGTGCAGGTGAAGCCTTCGCTCTGTAGACTGACGGTCTTCAGCATTCCGGCAGCTTCGTCGTAGCCGAAGGCCACGCGAGTGGTGTCGTACAGAACTTCCAGCAGTTTGGACAGCTTGCCGTATTTGTAGATGACGTGGCGGCCTGTCCCCAGGTAGAGCGTGCGCAGGAGCAGGCCGTCGTCGTTGTAGTCCTGCAGCACCGAGGCGTTGCCCTCTGGCGGCCGGTACGTGTTGCGGTAGTAGCCGACAGAACGCATGGTCTCCAGGGTCTGTCGTGCCACGTTGGGCATGGTCACCGACGACAGCCGATCGTTCTTGTCGAATTCGAAGATGTACTGGCGCTGGCTGAACAGCAGCAACACCATGGACTGCCGGGGGGACCAAGTGACAAGGTGACCAATCTTAACATGACACGATAACCCGTTAACTTTATATTTTAAACAATTTAATGCTAACGTACAAACACAGTTCATGCTGCGAATGTGAAGGTCAACATGAGCTGAGTTGGACGCATTTGCATCTTGCAAGCAGTGGTGGAGGAAGTACTGAAGCTTAGTACTTAAGTAAAAGTACAAGTAACCTGCAAAATATGTACTCAAGTAAAAGTAGAAGTGCTACATCAACAATCTTACTTAAGTAAAAGTCCTAAGTACTTACTTTTAAATTTACTTTAAAGTACTTTTTTAAGTAAAAGTACTCACACAATGGTTTGTCTCAACATCTGGGGTGTGCCATTTTGTAAAAGCATAGTACATATACTGACTTATGCCTGTACTGATGTCATTGCTTGTAATAATTACAAGTGCTTATACAGTATATGTGTATTGGAAAGTTCGGTGTGCTTATTGTGCGTGCACTCTGCAATACTGTGTGTACCTTAGAATAATGTGGATGACAAGTTATCTACTAGGTATTACCCACTAATATACCATTAAGATAAACCAATCAGGACATGATATTTCTTTAAATCATTTATGTACTTGCAAAACTATTCAACACTTCTGTTAAGAGCAGTAAAAGGGAAACACAACAGTAACCAAACACCAGTGGTAACAAGGTAACTAGCACAATCAAGTATATTATTAAACCTATTTACTGTGTTAAACTATGTATATAAACCTTATCATTACGAGATATTGCATTTGAGTGAATACAAAACCAAATTGGAGGGGGTCCTGAAATATGTGAGAAGCCCAGGAAGTACAGGAGTGTTGGTGTATTGTGATCACATGTCTAGTCAGAGATGACTACTGACTAAAGCACCACTTCCCGCCAAGATGGAACGGAGTACATTGAACGCGTTCCTATTTTTCGTGAACGCTGAACTTTATGAATCCGTTTACAAATGATGAACGTGAACGTGAGTGACGTTCACTCTGGCAAGACTGAACGCCGCTCACGTTTTAAAGTTTGCTGGTTACAGGCTAGCATGGCTGGTGGTTCCAGTCCGGACGCCTCTGCAAAAATAAAGAACGAACGTGAACGAGCTGTGAACTTGGTTCAAAATTTGAACTATGAACGTGAACTACTTTTTTTTCAGTGTGAACTGGCACAACACTGAGCTGGACATTATGCTAGCAAAGACATTAAGCTATCTTCTCTGAGCTAATAAACCAGTTTTATCCTACCACCGTGTTAAAAAAATAATGAAGCTACACAGGTGTGATTTTTATACTATTTCTGTATGTCAGCGTACATTTCGCTAGATAATAGTATCGTAACATGTCATAACATACTGTCACGGGTGGGCTGGACATGGCATGAAGGAGGACGCATTCGCACAATTTCACGCGACACGGGTTTAATACAAACTGCACACGACAAGGGAACATGAACACACTCAATGACCTGAACAGACACGAACAGGATAGTTTTATACAACTATATAAATAGACACCAGGTGAACAATCAGGGAACATTACACAGGACGAACATGAAACTCCGGTCCGGATTCCGGATCCGGAGTCACCCCTACCGGTCCGGATCATGACACATACCCAAAAGCATAGCATACCATAGCATAGCTTACCTCTATATGTTTTTTCAAAGGGGAGTTTTTAAATGCCAACAATTCTTTATGTTGAGGCAGGCATGGGATGCTAAGAAATCGCAAGGACTCATTATTTGCTCCTGTGTACTCAAATAAATTTCTGTCATGATCCGGACCGGCAGGGGTGACTCCGGGTCCGGACTTCGGACCGGAGTTTCATGTTATTCATGTGTAATGTTCCCTGGTCGTGTTCGCCTGGTGTATATTTAAATAATTGTATAAAACTATCCTGTTCGTGTCTGTTCGCCGTCAGGTTAATGTTCCCTTGTCTTGTGCAGTTTATATTAAACCCCTGTCGTGTGAAGTCGTGCATAATACTTCACAGGACAGCTGGATCTCAGCTTCTGACCCAGAAACAGCTGGGTGAAAACAGCTGAGAGAGACCACAGGCACACAACTCCCAGCAATAACGGACATTTACACCACGCGCTGTCTCAGGAAAACAAAGAGCGTCCTGAAGGACCCCAGCCACCCTGCACTGTCACTTTTTACTTCCCTGCCATCAGGCAAGAGACTCGGGACAATTCACCCACGCACATCCCGATTCAGGAACAGTTTCTACCCCAGTGCCATCAGGCTATACAACACATAGTATGCACTGCACTTAAATTACGCACAATCACCTTCATATGCAACTTATATATATATTCACCCTTCTGTGACTTATTATTTATTGCTGCTGCACTTTGTCTTCTATGTATCATGTCTTCTATGTATCATGTTCTATGTTCTGTCTACGTGGGAGGGGTTTTCAAGTAAGAATTTCATTGTACATATGACAATAAACTTCAACCTCAACCTCAACCTCATATGCGTCCTCCTTCATCGCCATGTCCAGCCCCCATGTGACAATTTCTTAAAGGATTTCTTTGTGATTCAGAGGTCAGTAGACGCAGCTCTGGGTCCATGTTGAATGTCTTGGTCTACCAGCTCGTGCTGCGAACTGACGCGCGCTCTGCCGTCATTGGAGCTAATAAGTAAAGTAAAGTAAAGTAAAGTAAAGTAAAGTAAAGTAAAGTAAAGCTAATAAACCTGATTGGTGGGAAATGGCAAACAACGGCAGAACGCGATAGGCAACTATTATTTCATGCAAGATTTTGAGGAAATTGTGTTCATAAAATGTAACGGGTAACGGCATAAATTGTAGAAATGTAGTGGAGTAGAAAGTACAGATAATTGCCGCAAAAGGTAGTGGAGTAAAATAAAAAGTATGCATTATTATTTTTACTTAAGTAAAGTACAGATACGTAAAAATGTACAGTAACGAAGTACAAATACTTCGTTACATTCCACCACTGCTTGCAAGACAGTCATTTTTGCCGTGATCGGTTTTAAGTGACATGATATTTAATCAGATCGATCATCAATCAGCAGTAGAATTCCCACATTTTCCACAGGAGTCCAACAGCTAGCTGAGATGCGAATTCAATTAATGAAATGCTGTCTTTTGTAAGCATCTAGTAGCCGTCACAACAGCGGCATCAGTTCTAATTGAGGCGAGCAGATGCCATTTTCAGATTAAGATGGTAGAGAATCGCAGCTCCTATATCCTCCCCAGAGGTCTTCACACTAATTAGCACACAGAAAGTGACATTCTCCGTCTCCTCACCGCTCCGCGCTATTTTAGGACACGTGTTGTTTCTAAGTGTCGACAGAGAGAAGAGCGAGAGAGCGTTCCAACCAATGTTCTGCGTACCTTCTCCAGGTATGTGTAGCTCCATGACTTTCCATCCGCAAAGGTCTGCGAAGTAATGCGCCCGTTGGGGTCGTGCTCCATGCGAACGGACATGGTGCCCCTCTGGATGCCAGCCACGTGGCCGCCGGGAGAGTAGGTGACATTGACGCCGTTGAGCCGGATGCTGGGTGCCCACAACGTGGGTCGTCCCGCGTGGTCGTAATGGATGCGCAGCGTGAACTTCCTGTGGTCGTCGTACACCTTCTCTGTCCGCGTGATGCGGTCGAAGTCCATGGAGAGCAGGTTCCTGTTGTGGACCTGTGGGCGGTGGCGGGAGCCAGAACGAGAGATGAGTTAAAAAAGAAAAGAAAAAAGCCATACTGCTCATTACCAAGAATGAAAAATAAAAGTGTGCAGAGCGGAAGTTCTCCGGTGCTCCTCGAGAGCAAATTACGGCTGCAAGAGAGGAAAACTATCTGGAGAGTCCAGGAATTGCTCAACTGATGCACGTGTATTTAGAAAAGAAGAACTCTGTAGGTCTTCATCCATTTGAGCACAAAGCTAATGAACGTATTGATCATTTGCTCAAGAAGAGCATGCTGGGTGAGCAGAGAACATGGGACCAGTCAATACTCGCTAGATCCTTCACACGAGGCAAATGACCCTTCACCCCCGATACCTTGAGATCAGAACAAAAGGGGAAATTCTCTACATGTCCTGCCCGGGGCCTTCTGACCCTGAGACCCCCTCAAGGGGTTTACGGGTTCAAGCTATAAAAAAATTTCGTATTCAGAAGGTTGCCTGTTCAAATCCCGAACCGTCAAGGTGCCACTGAGGTCCCCTTGATGAAGGTAACGTCCCCACGCACTGCTCCCTGGGTGCCTGTCATGTCCACTGTCACCAAGGGTGATGGTTAAATACAGAGGACACGATGACGATCACTTCACTCGTGCCACAGATAACTTGGTTGCTTTTTGGATTCTGATTGGTCCACGCGCCCCTCGCCGGGTATGTGGGTGCCCAGCTCGGGAGCTGCTGTCGGCTTTCAGGAAGTTGCTCACATGCAGGGGTACCCCTGTCTGCCGAGGGACAATTACACCGGGGCCAATTAATGTCACGAATGCCTAATTGAGAAGATTACTTTACACCAAGAGCAGCTTGATGAACAGGAGGGTTCTCGGGGGGCTGAAACACTGAGAACAATTTCACACTCGCGTCGCCCCTTAAATCCCGCCCCCCTGGGCCCGGCATGATGGTTACCAGAATTATAACTAATAATAATAAGTATAATAAGTGAAGTGATTGTCACACGTGATACACAGCAGCACAGCACACGGTGCACACAGTGAAATGTCCTCTGCATTTAACCATCACCCTGAGTGAGCAGTGGGCACCATGACAGGCGCCCGGGGAGCAGTGTGTGGGGACGGTGCTTTGCTCAGTGGCGCCTTGGCGGATCGGGATTCGAACCGGCAACCTTCTGATTACGGGGTCGCTTCCTTAACCGCTAGGCCACCACTGCCACCACTGCCCCTAACTGGAACCACCTCTGGCCAAAACCGTGCTTCCTTCACAGGTTTTACACTCAGGCCCCAGACCGGAGACTCTTCATGCCGAGCTGTGGTCCAGCAGAGGCCCAGCGGCTCGGGGCGGATGGATCAGAAGCTCTAAAACGGGCTCTAATCAGCGCGAGGAGGAGACAACTGTCTCTTAATAAAGCGCCCGTCCCGACAGCCGTCATCTGAGACGGGGACAGCGCTCGCTGTGATTAAACAACGCGTGATGAAGGGACCTCGTTTGTTTTCATCAATACGATCAATTATTCAGACCCTCGTATCATATTCAGGACTCCAAACGAACCTAATGAGTCACGTTCTGTTTGGTGGCGTCATTAAAAATAAATTAAAGCCTCTTTTCGTCGTGCTAGAACAATATTTGCTTGTTCGCATCTGTGTGTGTTTGTGCAGCGCCAGTCTGGAACGCGGTTCTGCAGATTCTCAAACGTAATCGTATTTACTCAACGTCCGATTTGTTCTTCCTCAGAGCAAACAGCCCCCCCCGATACACATGTTCATACACACGTACACACACACACGTACACACGCACACGTACACACACACACACACACACGTACACACGTACACACACACACGCACAGACACACAAACACACACACACAAACACACACGCACAGACACACATACACACACACACACGCACACACGTACACACACACACGTACACACGCACACACACACACACACGTACACACACGTACACACACACACACACACACACACACGTACACACGTACACACACGTACACACGCACAGACACACAAACACACACACACAAACACACACGCACAGACACACAAACACGCACACACACGCATGCACACACACGTACACACACGTACACGCGCACACACACACGTACACGCACAGACACAAAAACACACACACACAAACACACGCGCATGCACACACACGTACACACACGTACACACACACACACAGACACACGTACACACACGCTGACACAGAAACACACACACACAAACACACACGCACAGACACACAAACACGCACACGCACGTACACACACGTACACGCACACATTTACACACACGCGCACACACACACACGTACACACACACGCACAGACACATGTACACACACGCTGACACAGAAACACACACACACAAACACACACGCACAGACACACAAACACGCACACACACGCACGCACACACACGTACACACGCACAGACACACGTACACACACACACACAGAAACACACAAACACACACACGTACGCATGCACACACACGCGCACACACACACACATGTACACACACACGTACATACACACACACGTACACACACACGTGCACACACACACACGTACACACACACACGTACGCACGCGCACACACACACACACATACACACACGTACACACACACGTACACGCACACACAGCCATGTTGATTTTGGGACAACATAGAACACAATCTAATAACGGCGCACAAACAGAAACAGGAGAGTGGATACGCGGCCGAGCGGCGCTGGCTCCCGTCCCGCAGGCTGCAGCCGGAACGCCGGGATTACCGCAGCCTTGACGACGGCCCGGTTTCCATGGAGAGCAGAGCGGCGGTGACGGGCCGGCAGCATAAATCAGAACCCCGCCGCCGGCCCGCGGTGGCCCAGCAGTGGGCGCATTTCGCCTTGATGGCCGTCTGATCCGACTGGGCAGTCACACACACACACACACACAAAATGACAATGTGCAAACACGCTTTCACACATGCACGCGCACAATAACAAACTCCACACGTACGAAAATGCCTCCAACCGTACATACGTGCAAATTGAAAACGCGCTGAAGCGCACACGCAAACCTGTCAAACACAAACATATATGCTCTCCACCTACGTACGTAACACAACACTTACAACGTACCGTAATAAAACGTGACACAATACGCATGGTCACTGGTCACCCCTGATATCTTGTCAATCAATATTGGATCTTATGTCACTTCACAATTCAGGGCAAATGCACGATTTACACTAGATTTACACACACACACACACACACACACACTCTCTCACATTTTTTTATTGCTTTGTTTCACAAAGGTTCTTTTGTCTCCCACACACTCACACACACAGCAGGCAGACGTTCCCTCACCCAGCCACCCACATCTAATACCGCCTGACGTGCCACTCAGAGCCACTCAGTGCCCACAGCTCAGCGGGGCCATTAGGGCCGTCCCCGTCCCACGCGGGACCCTCGGGGCCGTGATGCCACACCGCCATTAAACGCGGCCAGCTCCTCCCCATCGGGGGCCGAACGTGCCGTCAGGAGGTCCGGGCGCGTTATCGGCGGCGGATGGGCCGCGCGGGTCCCTGTAAATGGTCCGAGGTCGCAGTTATTACTGTCACCTCGGACTGGAGACGTCGCCCCAAACACCCGCCCACCAGCTAGTTACCTGAGGAGACGGATGTCTGCAAGGTCACCAGGCACAGAGGTCGGGACCCATGAATCTACGTCTGTAGGGGACCGACACGTGTACATCAGAGCGGTCATTTACCTGCTCCAACACCCTATAAAATCTTTCGGGGGTTTTAATTTAGTTTGCATTCAGTTTTATATTTAGATTATGAGGGGATTTATGACTGATAATAATCATAACACATTTTTAGAAATGTGACTTATTTTCATGACCATATTTCTGTGTAAATGTGAAGAAAATTTAGCAAAATATCGTTAAACTAAACCGATGCCAACCCTGAAAAGCTTAACGTCTGCGTTTCTTCCTCCAAGTGAAACGGAGCCGCCATGTTGGGGCATCACCATCATCAGCTGTAAAAAGGAGAACGGGGTTCACTACGTAAAGCCAGTAAAGATACTACAGAAAACGTAGAAAAATGACGTACTTCATTATACATTCTCTCAGTCAGATTTCAATGACTTTATTTTAAAACTTTATTTATTTCTTTCTTTTTATATGATTGTGACATGACGGTATGATGGATTGTATTTTTTAATTTAATAAACATACGGGGTCACATGGTGGCGCTGCGGTTAGCGACGTGTCCTCACAGCACCAAGGTTGTGAGTTTGAATCCTGGCTCAGACCTTTAATGGGTGGAGTTTGCATGCTCTCCCTGTGTTGACGTGGGTTTCCTCCGGGTTCTCCAGTTTCCTCCCACTACCTATGTACAGTATGTGAAACTCTGCGCTCATTTTCTCATCACTTCTGCTGAATGTCATGGCTTCAGCATGACGCCACACGAGTGACGGAGATAAACGTGACAAAGCGAGGCCATTTGCTGTCATTCATCCATGGACCTTTTTTTTCTAGCGGAAACACCGAGGTAATGACCCCATGCCGAGGGGTCCACGGGGCCTGGCGGTGGGGAGATGGATTCGTTGGTGACACTGTGACCTTGGCCATGTGAGCGCTGCCAGGCTCTTCCAGGTGAGTCTCGACCGTGCCAATAATAACCGCCATCGCTCCCGCCCGACAGCTGCAACCTTCTGCGGCGTGTCGGAGACGCCTGGAGCGGCAGAGATGTTAATCCACAGCCAATCAGCGCGGTACACCGAGTACGCGGCTCAGCCAAAAGGGCAGGAAATGAATCCAAATGCATCCGGTGAGGCACCAGAACGAGGAAATGACTACCGCTCATTATAACATTTACCGTATTTACCAGATGGGACAGTCCCCCCCTGGAGACACTCAGGGTTAAGTGTCCCGCTCAGGGACACGATGGTAGTAAGTGGGGTTTGAACCTGGGTCTCCTGGTTCACAGGCGAGTGTGCCTCCAGCCTGGTGGCGTGTGTGTGAGAGAGGTCTGTACACTCAGGCGTACCCGGAGCCGGCGGCCATAGACGGTGACCTGTCCCCTGGCCTGCTCCTTGCGCTGCCGCCACTCCACCAGGTTGAGGCCGTTGTCGATGGGCAGCGTGACGTTGCGCTTGCTGACGGTGGGGTTGGCGGTTCCGGCCAGCAGGTGGGGCTCGGTGTGCAGCGAGACCTCCATGCCGTTGGCCAGGACCAGCCGCAGGGAGCCGTCCAGGCCGATGTAATAGCTGTTCCGCACTTGCTCTGTGGGAACCAAAGAACGTGAGATTTTTATAAATATCATTATAAAAGAAAATACACTCACTGCACTGAACATCACTAACGAACACATCGATCTGATTTAATGAAAAATAATATAATCAATAAAAATCTAATCCATAAAACTGAATACCAAATTGGCCCATAATAGAAGACTTTACATTCGCGGTCTGGACAAAAACCAGTACCAGTAGATGGCGTCTATATTTAGTTCTACATCGTGGTCCTTCATCTTCATCATCTTCTCTGAACGCCACATTCGCCACTCGTACCCTAATTCGAACACGCTGCCTTTGCGCCCGCAGTCATATAACACTCAGAAAAAAGGGGCGGAGTCACGAGATGCGCCGCAGCTGGATGGTCCCTGAAGCGCCGCGGCACCGACTCTCCCAGCTTCATCCACACTGACTTCATTTCAGGATGGATACGGCGCTGCGGGAACACGTGGAGAGCGCGGCACCGAGCGTTTTCTCTCAGCACGTGGCTCAAGTTATTTTTTTTTCCCAGCAGCCCCGGGGGCCACGTCGTAAATAATCCCGCCCAATCGCCGGGGACCCCCAGGTGGCAGGATGGAGCGGCAGGCCTCTACCCATCAGCCACCTGTCTCTCCAGCCTGGCGTCTCATTACCGGCCAGCAGCCACCGCCACCCGGTGACACCACGCAGCAGAGGACGCTGGGTGCCGCATCTGTCCACAGAGTACAAATAGAGCCGTTATGCAAGCGGGGACCAAACGAAAAGTCTCCATCCTGAGCGGCAGATCCTGACCCCCCCAACATCACGACCCCCCCAAACTGCTCCATTTTTAGAGCCTCAGATGAAACTCGTATGATGGATAAATAACAGCCAGCCAGCCTGCCGCCTCAAATCCAATCGGAAAACTGGGACTTTGTCTCTCGGCGGTGGACCTTGGGGGCCCCAGGTGTGCTCTGAAGGTCTCATGGTGTCCTCGGGGGGGGTCACGTGATCCGCTGCGGACGTTCCACGGATGGACGGTGAGCGCGTGCGGCGAATATAAGTGCGGCGTTTATCTGGCGCCGCGCCCTCCGGTCTCCATCACGCCCCCCTCGCCAGCAGATGTCCGGCGCAAGGTCACCACGCGAAGGTGACTTCGCCGTTCAGTTCCACTGCGGCAGTACCGGTATCTGTCACCTCCCCGCACACACACACACGGCCGCTATTATCCCGGCCCGCCCCCGGATCGAAGTGCAGGGGCGGCGAGGAGGAGGACGAGGGGGAAATCGTTAGCGTCTTTCAGAAAGCGAACGATGGCGGCCGAGTTCAGAGGCGGCGATTGGTAATCAATGCAGGCCAGACAGCCGGGCGCAGGACACCGGCGGGGGGGGGGTCCTGTATACTGGTCCAAACACTCCGACCCCTGACCCCGCAGCCTGATTGGACTTCCTGAAGAGAGGCGTGGCTCTCCTGCGGCAGCGGTGAGGAGGACGGGAGATCGATCTACTGCTCTGCACACAGCATTGTGTGTGTGGGGGAGTGATTAAGTGTGTACAAAAAATTCCATCAGCACCAATACATTTGTGCTTTAGTGTGTGTGTGTACGTGTGTGTGTACGTGTGAGCGTGTATATGTGTGTGTATGTGTGTGTGTGTGTGTGTGTACGTGTGAGTGTGTAAATGTGTGTGTGTGTATATGTGTGTGTGTGTGTGTGTACGTGTGAGCGTGTATATGTGTTTGTATATGTGTGTGTGTGTGTGTGTGTGTGTATGTGTGAGCGTGTATATGTATGTGTGTGTGTATGTGTGAGCGTGTATATGTGTGTGTGTGTGTGTACGTGTGAGCGTGTATATGTGTGTGTGTGTATATGTGTGTGTGTGTGTACGTGTGAGCGTGTATATGTGTTTGTATATGTGTGTGTGTGTATATGTGTGTGTGTATGTGTGAGCGTGTATATGTGTGTGTGTGTGTGTACGTGTGAGCGTGTATATGTGTGTGTGTGTGTACGTGTGAGCGTGTATATGTGTGTGTGTGTATATGTGTGTGTACGTGTGAGCGTGTATATGTGTGTGTGTGTGTATGTGTGAGCGTGTATATGTGTGTGTACGTGTGAGCGTGTAGATGTGTGTGTACGTGTGAGCGTGTAGATGTGTGTGTATGTGTGTGTGTGTGTGTTTAATCTGCATGATTGTGCTTGTACGAGTGATTAATGGTGAAACGTGAGTGGTAGTGCCGGCGTGCGGTATGAGAGCCAGGCTCCCTGCAGCACCGCGCCCGCCGCGCTGCTCACCCTGCAGGAGGGTGTAGAAGGTTCCGGAGGCGGACAGGTTGGTGGTGATGGTGATGTCCTCTTTGCTGGAGCCTCCGGTCTGGACCCTGACTGAGCTGTCGGAGTCGGTGCGGTAGCTGCTCACCGTGCCGGTGGGGTGGGTCACGTTGGTCAGACGGCCGTAGCTGTCGTACCTGGAGCCGGAGAGAGAGAGAGCGAGTAATCAGTATATCGCACGCCCTATCCTCCTCGTTCCCCCACAAACTTCCACAAACGAAGACGGGCGGCCGGAGATGTCGATTAATCACGATTATTCCGCACGTCATTTACAAATAAAAAAATCATTAAACTTCTTATCGCGAAACATGACTAATAAACCTGATCAATTAAAAAGGATTCCAAATACAGGGTCAACTTGGGAAAAGCATCTACAGGTGATACTTCTGAATAATCCAGGTATTTTAAAGGTGAATTAACCTGCCGGACATTTTTACTTCTCAGACAGAGAGAAGAAACGTGTGAACCGCTCAGCATTTACAGCACCCAGAAAATCCGGAAAAGATGGTCCATCAGCCCCGCTCAGGTTTTTATTATGTTCCGTGGTTCTAGACAGAATGTGCAAGACGGGAGAACGTTTTTAAATGGACGTTTTTAAGCACCAAGCATGCAGCCACGTCAGCGGTGAAGTTGTGATGAGGGACCCAAGCCGTGGAGGGCAGGGCGGGGCCCTCGACCTGTGACCGCGATCGGAGCTCCATTTATCCCACAGATAAACACAAGCGGCTCTTTAACTCTTAAAACAGCTACAGAACCGCAGGAAGTTTTATTCTTTAGATAATTGGCTAAATTAATACACTTGCTTTTGTTGCTCAGGTACCTCATATTAAGGCGCATTAAGCTCCTAATGCCACTTAATTAGACATCTAGTGGCACTGCACTGAGAGGAGAGCCTCTCCACTACCCACAATGCACATGCACCGCGTGGGAATATCTCCACCGCACGCGCATCAAATTAAGACCTGCTTTACATCATTTATTTCCATCGCTAATAAACAGAAGACGCAATGCAGACGAGGCGTGATGCTGCTTCGTATAACTGCGGTAAACAGGATTATGGCACTCTGTTCTGAGGTGGCACCAGGTGATGCATTTGTCCCTGCCAGAAAGCACCGTACGGCGGCCGCGTGTGACCACCGTATCCATAGTAACGTGGGTCCTTGGAAAGGAACTGCGGCGAAATCCATATTGAATGGGAAGCCCAGGCTGCGCCCCGCGTTAAACGGAGCGGAGGGAGATCTACGGCGCGTTATCAGGCCGTCGATGCGCCGGCTTTTAACTGCAACGGAGCCGAGCGGCGGCGCTGGCACGCGGTGGACGCGGTACGAAGGCCCACGCCTGGGAGCTGGCGTGGGAGTGACAGCTATCCTGACAGACACGCCGAAACGGCATGAATTATTCAGGACGAGTGGGGGAGAATCAAAGCCGCCCTCAACCGGTTCAAACGGCTGTCGCCATGACACCGCCTGCCTTTACGTCTCGCTTCCGGGCGGTTGTCCCCGAGCCAGGTGACGACCTCCTGGAGACTCGGTGATGCCGGTGGCTGACTGCTCTCACACCCAGCAGGACGTACACACCTCAGGCCTCTGCGTACTGTACTCTAGACACCCGGTCAAGGAGTCGGATTGGCTGGACAACTGTAAGAACCATGAGACGCCACGAATACTGGGACACATGGGAAGGGGCGGAGCGAGAACGACAGCAGGAGCATTAATATTTACGTCCTTATCCAGAGCGATTTACAGTCAGTAGTTACAGGGACCGTCCCCCCCTGGAGACACTCAGGGTTAAGTGTCTTGCTCAGGGACACAATGGCAGTAAGTGGGGGGTCAAACCTGGGACTTTCTGGTCTTCTGGTTTGAAGGAGAGTGTCAAGACAAATAAATCTGCAAGGAGGATGTGACGGTCCCTTCTTCTGGGTTTTGAAGCACATATGGACGATTTTTTGTACCATGTTTGAGGATGCATGACGTACAGGAGAGCAACACTTTTCCACCTCGAAATTCTGCTTTAAAACTTTCAATAACTTTGTGATCTTGTGTTTTCATCAATGTGTTTTAATGAAATATCTTTTTTTTTAAATAAAATAACGTTTATGACAAAACGAAACAAGACGTAAAAGCTGGTCATGTGATGATAACTATAATGAAAATATATATTATGTGTGGTAGTAGCCTAGTGGGGTAACACACTCGCCTATGAACCAGAAAACTACGGTTCAAACCCCACTTACTACCATCGTGTCCCTGAGCAGGACACTTAAAAGACACTGTAAATGTATTATGTAATAGTGTTGATGAATAAAAATGAGACTAAATGTGGTTTGCAAAATAAAAACTAGACTAAAATGTCTCTTTATTTTTATTGACAAAAATTATTGTTATTTCCTTTAATTTTGTTTAATTGCATTATTATTATGCAGCATTTCAGTTTTCTGTGTCTCAGAATTTTAGTCGACTGAAACTTGACTAAAATTAGTCTGGACGTGATTAAGACTAATAAAGACTAAAATGACAGCTGGACACAAATACTCGAGAAAAACTAAAATGAAGACAAAAACATTTATAGATCAGATAGTGTACTCCATAACTTCTGTTCTGTAAAGGTCTAGGAGTGATTGCTGCTTTGGCATCAAGTACAGATCAGATTCCAACCTTCACAAAACCCCACACACACCACAGGTGGTAACTGGACTGGCCCAACAGGACACCGTAGCCAACAGTAACAGCGACCAGGCTTCTAGACACAGGTGAGCAGACAGTCCATTCCATCCAGCCGTGGCCTTCTAATGGCTCTATAGCCCACACGGCGTTTCACACTAAAAGAAATGAGAAGCTTGAAGTGCTGCCTGAACAAGAGCCGTTATCCACCTGCAGGTCAAGTGGATTCCGTCAAGACCTTCAATGAGCTGAGATTCCTTACGGAATGAACATATATTGCAATATAGTAGAATTTATATTATACTATATAATTTAGTAATAATATACTAGTAATAATAATAATAATTGTAATAATATGCTAGAGATTATACTATAGTATAATTTAGTAATAATATACTAGTAATAATAATAATAGCAATAATATACTACAATTTATACTAGAATTTATAATGCAATACATAAATGCACTAAATATATTTCAAACTTCCCCATATGTTTTGCAATGACTTTTTAGAAATATGATCTCATTTAATGTAGGACATTTTTCAGTATATATAATAATATATTAAAGAGTATAACAATCTATTCAATATATGAAAACGGCAATAATTGCAGTATTTTAATATATTGTTATATATCCTATTTCATATATTTATTTATTGCTTATATATAAAATATATTATTATAGAACATATATTACAACATGTACAATTCACAACGTATGAATACACACAAAATATATATTGTTGCATAATATATTTTTGTTGCATATGGGCTACTTTTTTAAATTCGTGTTTAAAGCCGACCAGCAAAAAAACATCATGCATTTTAGGTGCTGGGCTCAGCTGAGTCTGACTGATGGATGAAGACTCCTTCCCATTCATAAAAACAAGGAACAGCTAAAGACTTACTCATAGAATGAAGTCCATCCATCTTCGTTGGTCTTGGTAGCGAGCAGCCCGGAGCTTCCATGGTAGGTCATGGTGGCCAGTTCCTGCCCCTGCGCGGCCACGCTTTTCAGGGCATTGTTGGTTCCCATGGTGAACCAGAACGTCTGTCCGTCAGGAACCAGGATCCACAGCGGCAAGCCGGTGGCGTCCCTCCGCAGGGTCAGAAGGTTCTTGTTGTGGTCGATGATGGAGGTGATGTGGCCCTCGGCCGTGTAGGTGAGGTTGTACAGGTAGTCCCCCGTGGTGAGGCTCTGAGTGAAGATGTGGCTGCCGTTGGCATCGAACAGGTAGAGCTCGTCGGCGATGGGCGAAGTGACCTCGTACATGTTGAGCGGATTCAGGTAGGGCCGGTTCCGGCGCACGTAACGGATTCGAACGTTGCCCAGATCGGCGATGAACAGCTCGCCCTCGGGGGACACGGCCAGGGACGAAGGGGCATTTAGCTTGGCATCCTTGGCGTAGCCGTCGTCTCCCGAGTAACAGTCACAGTTGGAGTCACTTTTGCAGTCACACCCGCTGGGGGCGCCGGCCACGAGCGAGATCTCTCCGCCGGTGGACACCTGGCGTACGCGGTTGACCTTCTTCTCGTCCGACTCGGCGATGTACAGCACCCCGCTGTGCGAGACCGCCAGGGCGTTGGCCGACTCCAGCGTGGCGTGCAGCGCCACCTTGCTCACCAGGAAGTGGTCGATCCCCGGCACCTGGCAGTGCATGGGCCTCCCCGCCACAATGCGCACCTGGTGGTTCTCCGAGATCTGCAGGACCACGTTGTTGTCCAGCACGTACAGCGAGTTGTCCATGGGACTGACCGCCAGGTCGGTCGGCCACTCCAGACGTACCTGCACGGAGAAAGAAAGTGAAAGTGACGTGATTGTCAGCAGCACACGGTGCACACAGTGAAATGTGTCCTCTGCATTTAACCATCACCCTGAGTGAGCAGTGGGCACCATGACAGGTCCCCGGGGAGCAGTGTGTGGGGACGGGACCTCAGTGGCACCTTGGCGGCTAAGGAATCGAACCCGCCACCTTCTGATTACGGGACCACTTCCTTAACTGCTAGGCCACCACTGTGGGACGTGCGTTGGAACGTCCCTCGCGAAGTCTTAATACTGAGTTCCCAGATGCCAGGAAAGCTGCGGCGTACGTGAGGGCGAAGCACTTCATGCTGAAGAAGATCAGTAGAAATAGAGGCCTCCATAATTCAGCTCGAGGGGAGAACCGGAGGAGAGACGGCATGTCAACAGGAGGTGAAATGACCAGAGAAAACGTACGTCTGCGAGGGGACCGAGTGGGATAATCAGATTAACCGCGGAACCGGCGCAGGGGTCATCGATCATCCCGCATGTCAGAGGTCCGTTACTCCTCTGCGGCTTATTCCTTTCCTAACGGAAGGAACCATGAAGAGCCGAAGTCTGGCACTAATGAAAGGCAGGCAGGGTTGGCCTCCACTGGGCCAAATTAGGACTTATTGTTCGGCGAGTAATGCAGCCGCAAGTAAGCAGTAAAAACGACTGAATTCCACCATCTGCACTGCTGAGAACATGAACGTTCTCCATGGAGAACAGCAACGTTTCTGGCAGACGAACCGGAGCAGCATTTAATAACCTGTTAGAAGAAGCAAGTCCGCGCTCTAACGCCAGGCACTGCGCCGCCATTCAAAATTCTGCAGGGACAGGCTGGAATTTGCTTTGCAGGTGGGTGGAGGACATGTTCAGGAGTGTCCAAAGGCCACCAAGGCATAACGTAACTCCTGAGCACGTCACAAGCACACCCGAGACGTTTCTGAACTGCCAAAGATGCACTTGGGACTTTTCCACCTCCACAACTGTAGGACATGTGGTTATGTGATGATAACTATAACAAAATATATTGTGTAATATTGTCGATGAATAAAAAGGAAATAATGTGTTTTGCAAAAGAAAATATACAAATATACATATTTTTATCGAAGAAAACGACATTTTTTCCTTTCATTTTTATCGCATTATTATTAAGCAGGATTTCTTTCTTTACAATGAAGTGGAGAAGAAAACTGAATGTGAGGTCTCATAACTAACCCAATAACATAATAATAAGATTATAATAATAATAATAATAAAAAGCTTGTTTTATTTATGAAATGGGTTTGACCAAAAGAAAATGTCGTGTTTGTTCTACTCAGTATTTGTACTATACCGACTGGGTTAAATAGAATTGCATTACAAAAAAATACAGTTTAGAACTAAAATGCTTCAGTCGACTGAAACTTTATTAGATTAAACCGAGTCTGGATGTGACTGAGACTAATAAAGACTAAAAGGACAGCAGGACACAAAGACCGGACTAAACCTGGACTGAAATGAAGAAACTGCGCAGGGAAATAAGCGCTAATAAATAAATGCAGCTGACTCAGGTGGGTAGAAGAGCCGCAGGAGAGTCTGTCTTTCACCACTTTAAATTACGCTGCACGCGCAGGAGAACCTTTATAAAAGAAGCAGAGCCAGACCCTAAAACTCAACAATGCAGTTTGGCTGCTTTCTGGAAGGCGTTGCCATGCACAGAGGTCGGCGACCCTCGTCATTCCACAGCCTCCGTCCACAACAGACAGCCGACTGGCTTCACACTCGACTTCACCGGAAAAATCCTCAAGCATGTGCCCCCCCCGACCATCACAGCAGGACAGATTTATGTTATCGGACATGCAGTTTCGCATGTCCCCCAACCCCCATCGGCGAATTTTCCACTCCTTAAAACCCATTTCTTGTACGCATCAGCCGCTGAATATTTCATGACCCCAGTGTGTGAAGCAGCTCTAGGGTTCAGTCTTCACGCCACAGTGAACAATCAGGGGATCTTTACACACACACACACACACACACACAAGCAGGAGCATGTAAACACAGACACAAATGCAAATGGACATTTTCACAAAAACACACATGCATGCAAACCGACTGTGTACGAATAAAGGAAAAAAATGCACTTACTGGCTCAACTTATTTTCATCAATAAGCATGGCCGACCTCTTATGAATGCTGGAGAAAAATGTACATAATCCCTCCTGGTGATCAGACGACGCATGATTTACCAACGCGCTCTTGATAACGTGCTCAGTAACTAACCTCTCTTCTCTCCCCCCTTTTGTACGAAGTCTAAGCGCAGCAGGGGCTGATGGGAATAGGCATGTTGAAAACAGCCTTGATAATTGTGAGGACACTTCAAACGATGTTTAAAAAAGGACAGAAAAGAAGAAGATGAATCCACACAGAGTTGGATTCTGGGTAAAAAAAAGTTAAAATAAACACTAATGAACGATCATGTTGGTGGGGAGCAGAATGGAAGAAAAGGAACGCGGACACCAGGCCACGAACCGCTGGATGAGAAATGTTTGACTGAGTTTGATACGAGATTTTCGTTTAAAATGAAGGAAAGGGGGAGGGGCTTCTTGGCAAGCGGGGGGTGGGGTGGGGGGTGGGGGTTAAGTAAGGGGGGGGGGGTGACTTTTTGATGAAGGCTTTTTAGTGTCCGCCTGGCCTCCATCACCTCCAGGACCCCAGGGCTGGTACGGGACGCCTCACTAGCGCCCCCGCTGGCTGGATGCAGTACTGCTCAACCATTTCCAATATTCACACATGTAGTCAACAGTAACATATGAGAAGCACTCACACAAATACATTACGACATATAATCGCCCAACTGGGACCAGTGCAGAAGACCCGAACTGGCCAGTGATTAAGAGAGAAAACCCGCCGGAACCATTAAAGCATCCACAGCATATCTGAAGAAAACATTACTTTACACTCATTTAAAAAAAGAACACAATGCTAATATATCCATGATCCTTGCAGAGTTGTAGACGCAGTTACCGGCGTGTCGAATGCATTTAGAAACTCTTTTGTCCTGAAATGCTGTTTTCCAGCGACGGGCAGCTCGGAACGATGAGTCCACGCCTGCGGTGAGCGGTTTAATCCGTGCATTCAGAGATAAACAGCATATGCTGGTGTCTGGTGTGGGTCCATTCAGCAGGCCACCATTTCTACGGTATTAATGTCACCATAATCACCGCGACCACTCCATAATACATTTGCCGGGGCGATGCGACGCGCTGAATTGGAAGATAAATGTGCTGTAAAGTGGAATAGACGGAGGGAGCGTTTTCACCGCCTCAGCAGCACCATTAAGCGGGAAAAACAGAAAGTAAAGGGAGGAGAAGAAAGGAAAAGCCGAGTTGTCGTCTCCATAATGGAGGACTGCGGCCCACAGCCGGCGCAGTGTCCTTGCCTGGGGTGATGGCTGCCGCTCAATCCAAGCGGCACCTTCGGCTCTGGGCTGATGGGGTCAAAGGTCAGCTGTGTCTGTACTGCTTTCTCGCCAACCTCCCCGCCCCCTAACCCTGCAGTTATAGGTCACATCTGAGGCCCCGGAGCCCCGTGGAGGGAGCAGCTACCTGCGAGATGTCCATGGCAGAGTCGCAGCTGAGCGGCCGGGCGGAGGTCAGGTCGTTGAAGCCCAGGAGGGTGGAGATGACGCCACTCTGGTCCACGCGCCGGATCATGGTGCCGTCCACGAAGAAGATCACGCCGTACTTGTCCACGGTGATGCCTGCAGACGGAGCAGACACACCGAAGCCTCGTGCTGCATCAGCTTGCATCAATTGAGGTCATTTTGCGCATATTGATCAGGGTCCTTAATTGATCCCACATGATCAATGATTTGAAAGGGGAAATTGGCAGCACAAATTACAGCAATATCAGCTCCAGCTTAGTCAGCGAGGCTCCTTATCGATTATCCATTTAAATTAATAAACCCCCATTCGTACATAACCTGAGGGAATTAAACACACACCGCAGAATGCGGGAATAACGGCAGCGCCAAGTCCGGTAAGAATGAAACCGGTTTGCACTGGTTCACTATCGACGTTTCTCTGAACAGATGAACAGTCCTGAAAGGAGGGGGACAACATGGCCGATAGGGACGAGCCTGGACACGACCCTGACCCCTCAAACAAGTTATCCACGTTTAATTAAAAATGAAAGTGATTGTTAGACACAGCAGCACAGCACACGGTGACACGGTGAAACGTGTCCTCTGTATTTAACCATCATCCTTGGTGACAATGGGCACCATGACAGGGGGGACGGGACCTTCATTAATGGGACCTCAGTGGCACCGTGATGGTTTGGAATTTGAATCTGAAACCTTTTAAGGTTACAATAAAATGCTGATCTGTTGTGGCATTAAATCCACAAGCAAACACTGTTCTACCTCTGAAGGAAGACCTGAGATTCTGAAGGACCATCTGCCCAAAAGTCTTCAGTCCAACTTACATAACATCTTCAGCATCATTACTCCATTAAGAAGCAGCTGAGGTTAATAACAATTACGAACTTTTTATGGCAGCAGCAGAATTGAGAAAAGTCCAGAAAAACACGACCGGGTATTTTAAGATCATTTAAAGACGCCAGGCCGTACCTCTGGGGTTGGTGAGCGGCGCCTCGGTTGCCTTGCCGCCATCGCCGCAGCGCGTCTCGTCGTAGGGCAGGCACTGGTCCCCCGTTCCCGCCACCAGCTCCAGGTTTTTGGCCACGTCTTTCACGGCATTCAGAGACTTGATCTTGAACACCTTCCGGCTGCTGGTGTCCGACAGGTAGAGCGCCCCGCTCACCGGGCTGGTGGCCAGGTAGTACTTGTGCGCCGGGCTGTTGCTGTTGGTGCAGAGTAGTTTTTTTTAACATGCTCATCTCATCCTACTTTAGGCCCAGTCCTCACGAGAACGTTCTCCTCTAAAACGGGTCTGGCGTCCACACTGAGAACTACACGCCAAACAAGGACAGCGGTGAGGTGAGGACTCAAACCCCACTTACTACCATCGTGTCCCTGAGCAGGACTCTTAACCCTGAGTGTCTCCAGGGGGGGGACTGTCCCTGTAACTACTGGCTCTGGATAAGGACGTCTGGTAAATGCTGTAAATGTGAATGGGATGTTCTGCGTGAGGATGACAACATTCCAGAATATGCCTCCGTGTGGATGCACGATAACCAGTTTTAGAGAAAAGCGTTCTCGTGTGGACGGGGCCTTCGAAAAACAAGTAGCTTTTATTTTAATGGAATTTAACACAATATTCACTGCTTCCTTTACGGAGAAGTACAAGATGTTCAGGACCAAATAATGTTCGCATTCGAACCTCACAGACCTCCACAAAAAGCCTCCCCACCCTGGCAGTGAAATGAAGGCCCGATGCAGAGTCCCCGAGGACTTTCTTTTGGAGACCAAATCTGTATTATGCCTCGTTTAAGAAAAGAATGCAAAAAAGAGGGGGAGTGGCGGGAGGCAGGGTAAAATACCCCCCATTACTCAGCCAAGTTGAGGTCTGACAGACTAATCCGTCACGCGCACACAGGGGGCGCAAACATGAAAAGCTGACAAAATGGGCCCAATCAGTCTCGGGCCAGAGTGGCGGGTCGCTGGTGAAAGCGCCAATCAGGGGGCGAGATTCACGCGCAGGAATAAAAAGAAGGGCTGTAATTGCTGGAGGACGAGGTCTACTTGTTACAGAAAGAGGGTAATTTAGGTGCTCACGTACCCCCTGCCTGGCCTGAAAACTATAGGTTAGAACCAATACATGCATTCCCACGGATCTCTTATCACAACATGTTCCGAGAGAAGGGAAACTGGAAGACATTTCCTTTCTTTCTTTCAAAATGCAGCAATTTCTGCAGAGGGGAAACAGAAAAGTTCCAAACTTCCTGCACCATAACCGTGCCTTTAAATTGACTGCCGTGCCATTGGGTGCTTTCTGCATTAGCTGAGGGTGTGGTTAACACATAGATTACACATGGTTACACTGTGGCAGGGATTACTACAATATTTTAATGTGAATATTTATATTATATATATATTTATATATGAATTGAAATATTTATCAATATTATCGATATTCGGTGTCATATAAGAAAGCACCATGAGATGGAGCCGCCTGAACAAGTTGTCAGGCAATGTTTATCGCCCTTTGTGCTCTCCACAGGCCAACAGGGTGAAAGTAAAGGCATGCATATGAAGCACAAATTAATGATTACCTTAAAATCAGTCACGATTTTATGACATTCCCAAATTTCAGAAAGTGCATATTATGTGACATTTTTTAACATACAAAAAATGTCATTTTTCCCTTCATAGATTGTGAGGGACATCAAGCCCACTACGCAATGCCTTAAATGAATTAATCTAATTTGAGAACATTTAATTTAGGTTTTGTTGCTCAATAAACACGTTTTTACGGATCCATGGAGATTCTGATGTGCATGAAAAGCATGCACAACTAAATAAACAAATCAAAATCACAGCCTTTCATATTTCCTGGAGCCATAAATGCGCGTGCCAGAGCCCTTCTCTTTCTGTCATCTTCTATACGCTCCTCCCAGTGACAAGTGACCTTCTGTGTAGTGGATCAGACAGGACGCTGACCTGAGGCGAGCCTGTCACCGTCCACACACTGACCACGTCTGGCTTTTCCTTTTCCAGTCTTTGTTCTACAGAATGCTCGCCGGCACGGCCCACTTCAGACAGGGTGTTATCAGGTCGCCGGCAAACGCGGGGTGTTCTCCCGTCCGGTGCCAAGACGAGGGGGACACCCTGACCTTCAGACTCCATCTATATTCACCAAAGACGCGGCGCTCGGGAGAGATAATTGGATTTCGCTGCATGGCGCCGCAGCCGGGCAGGCTTTCTTCGTTCCTTAGTGGGGGGGTCAGCGCATTCTGCAATGGGATCAGGCCTCTGCCATCAACAAGCCCCAAACGCCACAACCGGATGCGTATTTATTTCTATTACACCCTTACGGTGCCCATATGGGCCATATACAATAAACACGTAATAGCCTGCATAGCTGTACTGGACAAGCGCTACAAAAATGATTCAAATCTAACTGTAGCAACGATGGAGACATTCGTGTTAAGCCTGAGCTGACAGAGGTCAGAGGTCACGAGGCTAGCTAGGCCAATGTCTGCTTCTGGACTGGTATTTGTTTGTATACTGGTGTGTATTGGTTGTGGGGGGTGACGTACTGATCTGAAATCAGCCTTGCGCAGGAGTTGCGACCCTCTGATGTAATAATCAGCGAGTTCGTCTTTTCACCCATATTAGTGCATTTGAGATGCTGCTTGATTCTTGGTTATCATTTGTAGACACGACCAACTCTTGGCCCATTCCGCACGAGCCGCTGCGGTGCGAAAATTCCCAGGCACTGCTGGTTTTTTCCCAGCGCCTGACACCAGAAACCATGGGCCAGCGTTACGTCAGCAGGGGGCTGCCGGGATCGTGTGTGTGTGTGTGTGAACCGGGATCCATGCGGTTTAGCGAACCACGTCTTACCTATGCCTGAAATCTTTATTTCTGTCGGCGTTTGTGAAAGCAGCCGGGAGAGATGCAGCGAGAGAGAGAGAGAGAGAGAGAGAGAGAGACGTGTTAGTCGGCAGGAAGAATTAGTATTCAGCGAGGCATGAAGAAGAAGCGGAAAGCGACATTTCACGCCGAGCTGCGTCCGCTGATTAGTTGGGTTTGTTAGTGTGTTTGATTGAGAAGGATTCCGGAACGTTCCTCGTGCGCGGTTACCTGAGCTCCAGCACGCTGGTGACGTTGCCCGTGGTGAAGATCCTGCGTACGTAGTTGAAGTCGCCCACGTACAGACTGCCGTCCGAGCCGCACGCCAAGGCGACCGGCGCCAGGAGCTTGTTGCCGTCTGCCAGGCCGTTACAACTGGGGCAGGAGATGCTGCGCCGCCGCCCGTTACCCATAATGCTCCCGATTATGGGCGGCTGCTGGGAGATGAAGACGTTCTCGCCATCGCCCTTGTGCAGGATGCCTGTGTGGGCAGAAGTCGGGTTGTAGTTCAACACCCCGGCTGCACGGTGCTGCACGGTGCTGCACGGTGCTGCACTATTTTCCATAAATGGGATCTACTCGGGTTGGTGTGAGAGAGAGGCGGAGTTAAAGGAGGGATGGGAAACGGTGCCAGGGAGGAGAATGCGGTGAGGCTGGGTGTGATGGAGGGAGAGGGGAGTGCAGGCGGGAGGCGGCTGGAAGTGACACATCGCCACGGCGACGCAACCGGTGAAACCCGCGACCATCTTGCGAGTTTACTGCCGTAACGGTATGAAAGATAAACAGCAGGCCACGTCAGGCAGGTTGGAGTGATGATGTCAGAGTCATGATTGGCAGAATCGACGGACTAAAGTCCGGCCCAGAATCCTGACCCGGCAGAGATTTTTAAAAGCTCTTCTTTCTTTACGCGCTACGAGCGCTAGAATAAGAGGAAAAGGAAATGAGCGCGTTTAAAACACCTCCTCACCATCCAAAAAGTGGCTGAGAACTTCACATTAAAAACGTAATATTTAATAAAACTCATTTTACAACATGCAAATCAACACGAGGTAGGACCTTCTCACTCCACTGCAGAAGGACGCCTTTACATGGAATTTTGTCCACAACTCACCGCTCTGGATGTTGAGGCCGTGGTGTTTGTCGATGGACCACCCACCCAGGCTGGAGGCAGTGGTCTCGTACCCCTGCAAAACGGCCGTCCTCTTCTCCCACAGGACGAGGTCGGGACACGATTCGTACTCGTACCCCACCGAAACTGGACAGGGCACGCGAAACATCTCCAGATTTATTCATCACAGTCTAAAATAACCTCATCCCAGCGCCACCTCACCGCATCTTACCAAACGCCTCCGACAGGCCGTAGACCTTCTGGCTGTAGACGTCCGTCTTGTCCCACACGAAGTCGTAGTCCAGGTTGGGCGCGGCGGGGAACCACTTCCTGAACAGCCGCCCCTCCACGGCCACCATGAGGTGGACCTTCATCAGGTTGAAGGGGATGATGGGGTGGGTGAGGCTCACCCTCAGGATGGACTTGTACCCCGCGGTGCGGCTGCTCATGTAGGCCAGACGCACGTCTGTTCCGGGGACACGAACCTCCGCCTGCAGGGCCTGAGCATCAAGGAGACGCGCACGTCAGAGGGGACAACCACGTTCTCACGAGCGCATTGACTCTTCCAATCCGCACTTGACCCAGAGTCCGGCGGCCGCACCTCCACCGGGGTTAAACGGAACAACCTCCGCCAGCCAGCGCCGGGGGGGGCGCCGCGGTTCGCGGGGCCGCGGAGATTCTAATTAAGCCGCCGCAAATCATCCGTACAACCAGGTCACCGCGGACCAATTATTACCGCCGGCGGCTCGTTGGCGCCGTTCTGTGATTATTGCGCGTTTGCCGTGAGTGCCTGGAGAGGACCTCTGCGGTCGCAGTGACCCTTCCGAAAGTCACCGTAAATTGTCCACGGTTGCAGTGATAAACTCATTCATCTTTAACGGCAAAGTGTTGAGCCGCAGTCATTCGTGCGCGGGCGGTGGAGGCGGGGCTTCACCTGGATCTCCGGCACGACGTGGCCCCTCTCCGGGCAGGTGCCGGCGAAGGCGGTGAGCGGCGCCGGCGCCACCGCGGGACTGGGCCGGCTGAAGCTGCTCAGGTCACAGCTGGGGATGTCGTTGACCTCGTGCCGCATCACGACCGTGTCCATGACGAAGAAGCGTCCCCACGGCAACCACAGCGTGTGCTCCTGGGTGATGAAGGGCGCGCGCTCGAAGCGCAGGGCCACGGCCACGCCCCCATTCATCACCAGATCAAAACTACGAACAAAAAGAACGTTCCAATTACGATGATTAGACTTCTGCATTACGATAAAGACGTATAACTTGAATGAATGTGCTTTATATGGAAAGAAGACACGGTGCACTTTATTACTGAACAATAGCGGTGTGATTGGAGTCATTAATTAAAGTGTATTTCCAGATAATGGAATCAGCGGAATGGGATTTGCAGGAAGTGATTATTCTCTCCGGGGGAAATCGGAATGCCGAGCATCTCTTAGCATATTCATGTGTGCGATAGAGACGTGGCGTCCAGCTTCTTCTCCGAGGAGGGGGTGAGAATACGCCGTACGCGCCGGGAAAAGGTTATTTGTCCTTAAACGTGTGGAGACGCCATCAGCATCAGCAGCAGCATCGTTCCTCCGTTAAAACAGGCCAATTAGCACCCGGTCGCCCGCAGACCCGTGGGAGCCGAGACCCAGCACCTTTCAGCACCCTCACGGCGGCTGGACATTAATTCAGCTGGAGATGGCTCCGCCCTCGGTGCAGCGTTGTCCTCTGTGTGTGTGTGTGCGCATTAGTCCTTGATGCGCCAACGTGTGTGTAGTGTGTGGCTTTTGTTAATATTTCCAGTCCCCGCCCACGCTGTCCAGTGGTCCCCGCTAGAACCTTGCTCGCCCTGACTGCGGCCGAGTTTACAGGCTGGGTGGGGACGGAGGTCCGAGGGACAGAGGAAGATGTGGAGACTGTGTGTATATGAGGCCTAATCTAATGCACCGTTTCTCGTATAAATACGTGTGCGTACGTGGGGGTCTCACCTCCCGTCTTGCCTGGTGACGGTGTAGCCGTAAGTGGGGTTGTTGATGAAAGTGATGTTCACGCCCACCAAGGGCGTCCCGTCTGAGGTCACAACTTGTCCACGGATGACACAAGCGTGGCTGCGAAAAGGACACACACACACACACACACACACACACACACACACACACACATACATAAATGTAGCTAAATAAAATAATCACGATTTACTAATAGAATTTATAGATGCAGTTTGCAGGACTTGTCACATTTGGTTGTGACAAAGAACACACACACACACACACACACACACACACTGAAGTCCCCCAGCAGCCCTTTTTAAATGATGTATTTATTAATGAAATAACGGTGAAGTGACAGGTTTAATTAGGAGCAGAAGTCCCGCCCCCTCCTAATTAAAACAGGGCCCACTCGGGCGATTTGTGAAATCGTGGCGGACGCCTATAAATCGGTCAGAGCCGGCGTGCTCCGGTCTTCACCCCACGCCTGCATTATAAGAACCTCCATTCATCACTGGCTGCTGGTACGAGAGTCCCGAGCGGAAAGTCTTTTCAGAATCCGCCACCCTAAGACGCTTTTTATAAAATATTGAGTTTTAAACGGCGCCACAGTCCAGAAACAATTAACACCGGTGTAAACGGCTGCCCTCGGAACGTCCTTACTTCAGGCAAGATCGTTCACCCCACTGTGCGCGGCTCCCCGGGTGCCCGCTTTTATGCTAATTCCAGCAGCTCCTCCCCTTCAGGAGACCTTGGCCAATCCCGCGTCCCCAACGCCCACAGCGTCCAGCACTGTCCATGCGGAACCGGACCATGGAACCTCTGGCCATGATGGGCCACTCTGGTGACAGTTCGCTGAGGTAGTGACATCAAATGAGAAGGTAGAAATATCCCTGCTTACCATTCTGTCACATCAAGTTCCAGGTTAGAGATGATGGACAGCAGCTGATTAGTTTCTAAAAGCCCAAAAACGGCATATATTCTTGATATTAATCAAATATTTCTATATTTCTATTCAGTATATATATATGTATAAACAGTATAAACATATTCTACACTTACACACATCCTTACACATGGTGGAGGTTTTCTTCTACTCGGTACACCCTTGTATGTACTTGGCCAATAAAGACCATTCTGATTGTGATTCTGGTCATTTTGTTGGTTCCTAATGTCCCGCTACTGGAGCAGCGTGTTGGCTGTACAGGTACCGCGCAGCATTAACATCCCGCGGCACGTGGGGGACGTTAACCAAACCCAGAGTCTGAAGATTTTACCTTCTGCTCGGGACATAAATGCTTGAGGCAGCGACCATGCAATATTTATGCAGCTCTGTGAATCATTCATGGCCCGTTACATAAGTGCACTTTCCGAGTCACGTGACCAGGCTGGCCTAAGAAATGGAAATGTGGCGCTAATGTAACGCCGCGAACGCCCGCGAGGAGTAAATACGAAGCCGGGGGGGCGTTGGTTCGCATTCCCAGGTCAATTCGGCACTCACCAGGTGTGGATGCGGCCTGTGCCACCCGGACAGCCACGTTCCGGGGCAGAGGGACCCTTATCTGACGAGGGGCGGCGCCTCTGCTTCAATTATACATGAGGCCTGATATTTTTAGCCGGGTCTTTATGTATTTATGCATAGAGGAGGGAATAAAAAGAGCCTCTTTTTATGATAAAAAAAGTCAAGGAGCAGGTCACATGACCTGACCGGCGTGGCCGGTTTCCTGCTTTCAGCTGAGGTGGCACTAATGCTGCAATCGATGTGAACCAGGAAGTCGGATGTGATATCCGTAAAAACGCTGAAACTTCCTTCATGCTACGTTGTTCTCTGCAGGATTCTACTTCCACGTCTTCATACAACACACGAGGAGGAGGAACCATGCCGGCGTTCTATTAATCACACATGCCGTGTCCAGTTCCAGCGACTCTCCATTACGTCCGTCTTCCCCAATTAACAGATGAACCCAGCGAGGATTTAAAAAATATTAAATATTAAAAATCACGGGGCCGCAGGCGAAGCTCCAACACGCGCATGCAGCACAAACCTGGCTGGCTTGTGTAATGGGGCAGTGGTGTTCTAGCGGTTAAGGAAGCGCCCCGTAATCAGAAGGTTGCTGGTTCGAATCCCAATCTGCCGAGGTGCCACCGAGGTGCCACTGAGCAAAGCACCGTCCCCACACACTGCTCCCCGGGCGCCTGTCATGGCTGCCCACTGCTCACTCAGGGTGATGGTTAAATGTAGAGGACAAATTTCACTGTGTGCACCATGTGCTGTGCTGCTGTGTATCACAAGTGACAATCACTTCACTTTACTTTACTTTAAAAACACAATCACCAGTCGGCGCTCCGCATCACGAACTACGGCGAGGGGGAAACGAGCGACTCTGGAGAACCGGGTTCCATTGTTATTCATTTATTTATTCCATCTTTCTTCTCGGAGATGAAAACAGAAACAGAGACTAGAAAAATCCACACGAGCCAGGACGCGACGTCTCACTGGCGGCTGAGACGAAAGACGCGGGAGCGAGAGGGAGGAACGCGGCGGCGTCATGTGACCGATGTAAAGACGCGGGAGAAGGGTACTCACCTCCCGTCGAACGGGCTGGGACCGGGGACGACGTGGGTGCTGTCCCGGCCCACCAGGAAGCGCACCCGCTGGTAGAAGGACTGCAGGTTGGTCTGGCCGGAGGACAGCTGCGTCTCCTGGATGATGTCCAGCGGGTCCGGCGAGCCCACGCACAGGGGGGTGGTGTGACAGGACGCCTGCAGGCAGCAGTCCGGGTCCATGCAGTCCACCAGTCCATCTGTAACGAGTCCAGCAGGTGACGTCCCGCTTTTTAGTTATGATTTGATGTGTCACTCGCGCCAACAGCTCCATCTAATTTGAAATCTGGCAACGAATTTTATTTCCATCTCGCCTTGTTCAGCCGGTGGACGGCTGCGGCGGTCCACATTTACATGTACAGCGTTTACCAGACGGCCTTATCCAGAGCGACAGGGACAGTCCCCCCCTGGAGACACTCAGGGTTAAGTGTCCTGCTCAGGAACACGATGGTAGTAAGTGGGGTTTGAACCTGGGTCTTCTGGTTCATAGGCGAGTGTGTTACCCACTAGGCTACTGCCCTCGCTCTCGGTCGGCCGTGGTGTGACAGGGACACGGGGACACAGGCGCACCCGATCGCCGATCGTCCAGCTCTCACCACACTCACCGGCGTCGTTGTCCTTGCCGTCGCTGCAGGCCGTCTCCATGGACGTGTCGCAGCCGATCCCGCGCCAGCCGAGCTGACACACGCAGTACCAGCCGTTATTACCCAGGGTGCACCTGCCGTTCCCGTTGCACAAACCAGGACAGCCCTCTGCGCAGAAAGGAACACACAGTAAACATCTGGAGGCAGCCGACCAACACACACACACACACACACACACACACACACACACACGCGTGATGGACTGATCTTCCGCATCTACAATAAACACTCACTGGTTCACACTGACAAACGAGGGTCAAAAACACTTCCAATTACCGATAATTATGGATGGACGTCAGGCCAACCAAATATGGTAACCAATTCGTATTTTCTTATGTGTTTCCTTCTTATAATGTTATATAATAATAATCTAGACGATAACCAGTGTCATCTACAGATGGCTATACACCCATCAACCATACCATAATGACCACAGTATTAATACAAAGTCGTTCTTTAGACCAGGACACCTTCTTCCATTCCAGGCACGTCTGGTGGTGGACACAGGTCGGCAGGGGAACCCTGACCTGACCATCTTCTGGACCAGCATGAATGTTTCTAGAACATCTATTCCGTTTGATCAGAAAACACTTTTGGGAGGCCCTGGCTCAGCCGCCAGTCCATCAGAATTTTGTCCTTGTCAAAATGACTCAAATCCATAAATTTGTCCCATCTTTCTCTGCTTCCAGTCCATCAACTTGTTCCCTTGTTGCCATCATATCAAGATGTTATTCACTTCTTCCGCTGGTCATAATGTAATGGCTCCTCAGTGCGTATTTATTAAGTAACGTCTCTCTGGCCGTATGCCAACCTGCCAATCACAGATAACCCCTCCCCCTTTTCATTTAACTTGCCCCTGGTGTTAACAGAGCGGGGACCTAAAGTCATCCAGCATTTACATTTACATTTACAGCATTTACCAGACGCCCTTATCCAGAGCGACTAACAATCAGTAGTTACAGGGACAGTCCCCCCCTGGAGACACTCAGGGTTAAGTGTCTTGCTCAGGGACACGATGGTAGTAAGTGGGATTCGAACCCGGGTCTTCTGGTTCATAGGCGAGTGTGTTACCCGCTAGGCTACTAGCACCCTGCAGCATCGTGGAGGCAAGAAAAAAAAAGGAGGAAGAAGGAGGGAAACATAAAGGAGAGAAAGAAGCAGGAGAGGCGAGCGAGTGTTGGAGACGGTGGGGAATTTTGGTTCTGGGAGGGACGGAGGACGTCCTGATGCCTCCGTGGTGAAGGCCCATTTCTAAAAGGCCTGATGGGGGCATGTTTAGTGAAAAGACGCGACGTTGGCGGCTTGATCCCGGCTGGAGCTGATTAGTCGGCACCAAATGCTTATTACAGGGATGAATAAATAAAGATCCTCTGCTCGGCGTGGCAGCGGGCCAGCGTAACTGGCAGGCCGCTCTGAGCGAGGAGCCCCCACGGAGCCCGGAGTGCCGATGCAGACGCGCAGGTGGTCCAATAACACGGACAGAGATGGACGGAGGGAGAGAGAAGACCCTGAAGTTCCACTTCCTGTCTCGTCCTCCACAAATTCCCCACTGTGTGTGTGTGAAGCCGCTAAGTGGATCCTGCCGTATGAGACGGTCGGTCAGAAATCGACGGGGCCGGGGGCGGAGCCTGAGTTTATGGAGGCTGGTGCTGAGTTATAGCAGGAGGGTGGAAATGAGGGAGGAAATACGGAAAGGAAAGGAAAGGAAGGTCATACCTTTCACTACCTTATCCAGATAGTGAGCTTGGGGAGATAAAAGACAGGACGTTTAGGGGGACATTAACAGTGCGCCCCCCAACAGAAACACACAGGACGGCGAGAGCGACTGGAGCTACAGAAACGTCGCAAGCAGCTCGACCAGTTAACTCAGCGCCATGCAGACATGCAAACACAACAGACACCACGACCAGGGCCGAGGAGAAGGTATGGTGCAGGGGAGAGAGAGTGTGTGTGTGTGTGTGTGTGTGTGTGTAGACAAGCGAAAAGGAGCGAGATGAAAAGACAAGGAAAGGTCACAGGTTCAGAAGAACACTTCAGTTCACCCCGTTCCCCGAGATCTAATCCGTTTAAAGGGGAACGGTCACCAAACTTCTGCTAAACGGCTACAAAATGGAACGTGGGTGTATCGGCGGTCCTCAATCTCCCATCATCCCCTGTGCACACAGAGCGGCTCCCTGTCCTTCACTTCATCAATCTTCCCCAATCAGAGCTGCAGCACGGAAGCAGGACATGGAACTAACAAGGAAATAACCCAAGAAATGCAGAATTTAAACCACGCATCTTAATCTCGTCCTAGTAACGCATGCGCAGCGTATTCCCAAGTCTCTCCTGAACAACGCCGGAATGTTCCGGTGAGGGAAAAAGCGAAAGAGAGGCGGAGAACAGAGAACTGGCAGAAAACAATAAGCTTTAAAGGAAGAAATTCTATTTGTGAAATTTCCGTTCTGCTTTAAGTCTCCTCCCTTGATGCAGTAAGTGGCAGAATTAACCAATCACAGGGCAGGGGGCGGGTCCAAAACTGATAGGTGTGTCCACTGTCGTTTTCATTGGCCAGATATCCTCTCAGCCAATCAGATTTTCATGTTTTCAGTGTACTGCTTTTATATATTTTATTG
This sequence comes from Denticeps clupeoides, assembly GCF_900700375.1. NCBI lineage: Eukaryota > Metazoa > Chordata > Actinopteri > Clupeiformes > Denticipitidae > Denticeps > Denticeps clupeoides. The sequence continues at coordinate 197,820 of NW_021630105.1, forward strand.
CATCGTACTTATTTAAGTTACTGCATGTACCGTGCTTTGACTGAGCTTGTAAATGTGCTTTATAAATGAATAAATCTTAGACAGAAGAGAATATTATGTGTTTTATTTTTAAAATGGCGGCTCTCTTATATTTGGGCCAATAGAGTTTATGCCATAGAATGATATTTAAAGGTTCCACACCTTGAAAGCTGGGAAGCTACAGAACGAGGCGTGACATTAGCATCGCGCTCTCAGGCCAACAGAATCGTCCTCCGCTCCGGGGCCGCGATTCCGACCATTAAACAGGGAGCCCTGCCCCGGAGCCCAGCCAACGGAGGTCCCGTCCCTGATCCGATTATCCGCCATTTACACCCTTTTACACCCTCATCACTGCGAGAAGAGACGCTGAATATTAAAAGTCTGTTTGAGTTTGGGTTTGAAGGAGGGAGGGAGGGAGGGAGGGAAGGAGGAAGCATGGGAGCGGCGATGGAAGGACGCCTCGGCACATTCCCACGGTTCAAATGCATGGAGGCAAGCTGCGGGTCTTTCAGCAGACCCGCTCATGCTCGGCCACGCCGCACAAATGCATTAAAGCATGCAGGCCCCGCCCCTCCCCCACGACTCCGCCTCCGACTTCGCACCTCTCCCCCCCCCCCCCCCCCCCCCAAAGCGCCTACCGATGGTGCAGTGCTCGCCATTCCAGCCTGGGCTGCACTCGCATTTCCCGTCCTTGCAGGTGCCGTGCTCCTGGCAGCGGGGGTGACACGCCCTCTGCTCGCAGCCGCCGCCCGCCCAGCCCTCGTCGCAGCGGCAGCTCCCCGCCACGCAGATGCCGTGGCCGCCACAGTCGGCTGCGCAGATCTCTGTGGGAGAGAAAGAGAAAGCCACCATGCTCCATTACCTTGGAGGGAGCGCCTTCACCTCACGGGGGGCACGGGGGGGATCCCCAAAATCTAATAATGGACAAAGGCCCTTCTCCACCCTCCCCAGGAAAGGGGGAAGAAGGAATTCAATTTAAACTTTTCTTCAGAACACTTTAATCAAATTCTGCAGGCTGCATTCAGTGGCGAGACGGAGAAGGTTACGGGGAGAACTCGCAGTTTTAACCCCCTCCACACCTGCAGATGGCGCTGTAAGATAAACGTCACAAGCGTCATTCGTTAAAAATGTAGAGAGTTTTCGCCAGTTGATTTCTTGTCGTGTTATCTGCCGTTGTTGTATGTAGGACATGTTTGGGGTTAAAGGTCAACCTGGAGGTTGGGCTAATATGTCAGCGTTTTTCACAAGCCGTCCACACGGATACACCGAAGAGACAAATTCACTCTGGAACCAGTTTAACAAAATAACGGTTGTGGTTATGAAACAGCGTCTCCGTGTGGACGCAAGGCCAAATCGGATAGGAACGTCCCCGCTTTAGAGAAAAACGTTCTCGTGAGGACGGCGCCTAACACTGACCTCCACTCAGGGTCACCAATCAACACACCAGAACAGCGGCGAACGCGCGGAAATGGCGTGTGGCGTGGTGATGAGCGAGCAGAAGCGTGGCGGCGTGGTCGCATCTGTTTAACCAGATTAATATTAATAAGTCGTGCGGGAGCCGAGCGGAGGCGGAGTCTTTTATCAAGTTGGTTTCCACAAACGAAGACGCCATTTTACGAATGTAAAAAACCGTAACATGGCATTAGAGCGCTAAAACCTGTAAAGGAGAAGTAGCCCCGCCTCCCCACCCACCGCTAATTACATGGCTCTCCTTTTGTTGAATTATGCAAATGTACTTAATTTCACATGCAATTTTTCAATTAGGTGAGTCCTGACTGTGCTTCATTGGAGCTGCTGAGGACACACACTTCCATGCAGATGTACACACACACACACACACACACACACACACACACACACACACACACACTTAACCAGGAACTTAACACTTAAGTGCAGACCAGAGGACTGCAATTAGCAGATAAAATTGTACAACTAAGCAACTGAAATTGTAATTAGTCAGTAAGAGCACGGCTACTTTCGTTAATTAAGCGACTCGTACGGATACGGCTCTGCTACGGAGCTTTAGAGGGTGAAGGAGAAGATCCAGGTGAGATGATTACTGAGGCAGCAGCGGCGGCGGCAGCTCGCATGTGGACAGGAAGTGAAGAACGCTGACGACCGACAGAGCGCCACGGAGGCAGAGACGGTAACTTCAGTACA